>NC_133414.1:127679375-127980234 GCF_049350105.2 Macaca mulatta
ATAGAGTCTCATTTCTTAATTTTGGTTTTGTTGCCTGAGCTTTTGCTGTGATACCCCAAAAAATTATTTCCCAGATTTATATCTGAGAGCTTTTCCTTATATTTTCATCTAAGAGTTTTTCAGTTTGAGGTCTTGTATTTAGGTCTTTAATTCATTTTAAGTTGATTTTTGTGAATGCTGTAAGATAATGGTCATTTTCATTTCTTTGCATATTGACATTCAGTTTTCCCACCACCATTTATGGAAGAGACTATCCATTCCCTATTGTGTCCTCTTGGTGGCCTTCTGGAAAATAACTTACTATATGTGCTCGGATTTATTTCTGAAGCTCTCTTTTTGGTTCCGTTGGTCTGTGTGTTTTAATGCCAGTATCATAATATTTAATCACTATGGTTTCATAATATAATTTGAAATCAGAAAGTGGTATGTTTCCAACTTTGTTTTTCTTTCTAAGATTGTTTTGGCTATTTAGAGTCTGTGGTTCTAGTCAAACTTTGATATTGTTTTTTCTATTTCTATGAAAAATATCATTGGAATTTTAATAGGGATTCTGTTGAATCTGCAGAGTTCTTTGGGTAGTATGGATAGTTTGACAATATTAATTCTTTAATCCATTAACACAGAACTTTCCATTTATTATTCAGTTTCTTTAATCAATATTTTATAGTTTTTATTGTTCAGATCTTTTACTTTCTTGGTTAAATTTATTCCTAAGTAGTTTATTCTTTTTGATGACATTATAAATGGAATTGTTTTCTTAATTGTGTGTCTAATAGATCATTGTTGATATAAAGAAATGCAACTGATCTTACCATGTTAATTTCGTACGCTACTACTTTACTGAATTTGTTAGTTTTGTTAGTTCTAACAGGTTGTGTGTGTGTGTGTGCGCGTGTGTGTGTGTAGTCTTATAGGGTATTTTACATGTATAATCATGATCAGTCTATAAGCAGTTATAATTTTATTCTTCCTTTTCAATTTTGATACCTTTAATTTCTTTTTCTTGTCTGATTGCTCCTGCTAGTACTATCAGTACTATGTTTAATAGAAGCAGAGACAGTGGAAATCCTTACATTGTACCATATATTAGAGGCAAAGCTTTCAGTTTTTTCCCATTTATTATGATATTAGTTTTGGGCTTTTCATCAATGACCTTTATTATGTTCAAGACATTTCCTTCTGTACCTAATTTTTTAAGATTTAAAAAAATCATGAACAGATATTGACTTTGTCAAATGCTTTTATTGTATCTTTGACTTGATCCTGTGGTTTTTATCTTTCATCCTTTAATGTGGTATGTCACATGTATTGATTCATGTATGTTAAAGCAAACTTGCTTCCCAAGAATAAATTCCACTTAGTCATGGTGAATAATCTTTTTGATGTGTTGTTGTATTTAGTTTGTGAGTTTTTTGTTGAAGATTTTTGCATCTATGTTCAGCAGCAACATTGGCGTATAGTTTTCTTTTCTCATGGTGTCTCTGTCAGCTTTGATGTGAGGGTGATACTAGTTTCATAAAATGAGTTTGGAGGTATTCCCTCTATTTTCATTTTTTGGAGGTGTTTAGGAATTACTGATATTAATTCTTCTTTTAATAATTGGCAGAATTCTGCTGTAAATTCTGATTTGAGGCTTTTGTTGTTGTTAGGAGGATTTCGATTACCACTGCAATCACTTTTTTTGTCATTGGTCTTTTCAGGCTATTTCTTCTCTCTTCAGTCTTTATATGTTGCATGTTTCCAGGAATTTATTTCCTCTAGATTATCCAATTTTTGGCAAGTAATTGTTCATAATATTTCTTATGATCCTTTTTTGTTTCTGAGGTATCCCTTATAGTGTTTCCTCTTTCATATCTAATTTTAATGTCATCCTCTCTCTTTCTTCTTCTGGCTGAGGGTTTATTGGTTTTGTTTATATTTTCAAAGAATTTTTAGTTTTGTTAATATTTTCTATGGTTTTTCAATTTTCTATTTGATTCCTATGCTGGTCTTTATTAGTGTCTTCATTCTGCTAACTTTTGGTTCAATTTGTTCTTTTTCTAGTTTCTTGATGTGAGGTGTGTTGAGATCTTTCTTCTGTTTTAAAGTAAACATTTTTCACTTTAAGCTTTCTTGTTAGATTGCTTTTGCTGCGTCCTATAAGTTTTCTTATGTTGTATTTCCATTTTCATTTGTCTCAACATACTTTTGAGTTTTTTTCTTGACTGCATTTTCAGAAGCATTTGGTTTCATTTACACATATTTGTGAATTTTCCATTTTTCTACTCTCATTGATTTCTATTTTCATACCATTGTTATCAGTAAAGATTCTTGATATGATTTTGATCTTCTTAAATTTGTTAAGAATTGTTTTGTGGTCTAACGTGATCTATCCTAGAGACTATTACATGTGTACTTAATAGGAATGTGTATTCCATTACTGTTGAATAGAATGTCCTATATGTGTTGATTAAGTCTAAGGTATAGCTTAAGTTTAATGTTCCTTTATTGAATTTTCATCTGGATGATCTATCCATTATTGAAAGTGTAGTATCAAAGTTCTCTATCATTATTGCTGTCTATTTCTCTCTTTAGTTGTTAATGTTTGCTTTATATATTTATATTCTCTGATCTAAGATGCGTATATGTGTATAATATGTCTTCTTGATGGAATAATCTCTTTATTATTATATTGACCTTCTATAATTATATTGACTTTCTGTAATTATCATTGACCTTCTTTGTCACTTGCTACAGTTTGTGACTTAGAATCTATTGTCAGATATTAGCTTAGCTTCCCTGCTTTCTTTTGGTTTCCATTTGCGTGAAACGTCTTTTTCCATCCCTTCACTTTCAGCCAATGTGTGTTCTTGAATCAAAAGTGAGTGTCTTATAGATGAATATAGTTGAATCTTGGATTTTAAAATTCATACGGCCAGTCTATATCTTTTTATTGGGTAGCTTAAACCATTTATATTTAAAGTGATAATTAACAAGGAATGATTTACTATTGCCATTTTGTTGACTGTTTTCTTTTTGTGTTGTGGTTCTTTTGTTCCTCTTTTTCTTACTTCCTGCCTCTTTTTTGTTTTATTGTTCATATTGCTAGGTTTTAATTGCAGTTCCTTTTTCTTTTGTGTAACTTTTATAGGTATTTTCTTTGTGGTTATCAAGGGGCTTAAATATCTAGTAGTTATAACAGTCTGTGCTTAGCTGATAACAACTTAACTTCACTTGCATGCCAGAATTCACGGATTTTACTTTTCTTTTCCTCACATTATACACTGCTGATGTCACAATTTACAACTACTTATATTGTAGGACCATTCACCCAATTTAGTTATAGTTGTATTTGAAACTTTTCTCTTTTACTTTTTATAGCAAATTACCATATATCTATCTACCACTCTTACAGTAATACAATATTCTTTCTGTTCCTGTATATTTACCTTTGCTAATAAGTTTCATACTTTGGTGTTCATTCATGTTGCTGTTCAGCATTGTGCTGTTTCAACTTCAGTGACTTCCTACAGCATTTCTCATAAGACATGTCTACTGGTGATAAACTCCCTCAGCTTTTGTGTGTCTGTGGAAGTCTTTATCTTCCCTTTGTTTTTGAAAGGCTGTTTGCTGGGTATAGAATTCTTAGTTGGCAATTTGTTTCTTTTAGCATTTTGAATATATTATTCTGCTCCCTTCTGGCCTGCAATATTTCTACTGAAAAATCAACTGATAATCTGATGGCATTTTCTGAGTAACAAGCCTTTTTTCTCTCACTGCTTTCAAAATTCTCTCTGTCTTTAACTTTTGTCGAATCAATTACAATGTGTTTTAGCGTGGAACTCTTTGGATTCATATTATGTGGTGTGCCTTAGGTTTCCTGAATCTGGATTTCTGTTTTCTTTCCCTGGTTTGGAAAGTTTTCAGCCATTATTTCTTTGAATACTCTTTTTGTCCCTTTTTCTTTTTTTTCTCCTTCTCATCCTCCTATAATTTATATAATTGTTTCCCATAAGCTGTCTTCAGTCTTTTTCATTATTTTCTACTTAGATTAATTTCCAATGACCTATCTTCAGTTTTGCTGATCAATAGATTCCTCTATTGATTTTTTCAGTTCAGTTATTGTAATCTTCAACTTTATGATTTCTGTTTGGTGCGTTTTAATATTTTCTATCATTTTGTTGAAATTCTCAGGTTGTCATGCATTGTTTTCCTGACCTTGGTGTGAACACCCTTATGACTGTTTCTTTGAATTTTCTCTTGGGTAAATCACATAGCTTTATTTCATTAAGGCTGGTTTCTGGAGATTTATCTTGGTTTTTTATTTGGAGCATATTTCTTTGTTTCTTCACTTTTATTGACACTCTGTGTTGGTTTCTGCACATTTGCTAAGACAACTGTCTCTCCCTGTGTTATCGGACTAGTGTCTTGTAAGAGATGTACCTCACTAATCAGCAAGAGATTCTAGGTGCCCCAACTTTTATGCTTATCTTAATCTCTATCTTTTTTTTAGTGATACCCGATTAATATGTGCCAAGTTTTGTCAGTGCCCCAAGACAGACAAGATAGAAGCCAGTCCCTTGAGATATATCTGGAAAAGTTGGCATGTTAGATGTGTTTTCTCAGGGAGAAGCTGAGGACAGGAGTTTACCCCTTACTCACTCTGCACTGAGCCAGGAAGAGGATCTGTGGGAAATTCCTGCATCTCATTTGAACTACACACTCTGACCTAGCGGCATAGCTATTGGAAGTGCACCCATTCAAAAATCACATGCATTAAAACTCATAGAAACATAAAAATTAAATATGAAAAGTCTAGTTTGATATATATAAATTAAAATATATATGTGTGTATGTATGATAATTTCAAACTATTGTAAAAAGGATATAGCTAAAGTAGTGGATAATAATCAGATGTAAGTCAGGACAGAGATTGATCCAAGGTAAACAGGTCTTCCATTCTTACAAAGTTTGGAAGGTATGTAAAGAAACCATTGACACTAAACTTTTAAAGTAGATGTAAAAAATATCCATTTTAACCAATAAAATAACAAAGTTTATCTTCCAAACCAGTAAAGAAATAGAATAGAAGAAGTAATGGAGAAAGGAGAGGAATTTATTAATTCAAATGAAATGAAAAAAAAAAAGAGAAAGGATTAAGAAATGAAAAGCAAATTCAAGCATAATATAAACATGATAAATGCAAATTCACTAGGTCACACAGGGACTATCAGACTGGGTAATAAATGGAAATTTGCCTCTTTTTTTTACTAAAACACCCCTAAAACATAAAGAGGCAGTACTGTTGAAAATGAAAGGATGGAAAATGTTAAACCCAATATGTAGGATCAGTTTGGCTCTCCAGAACCATTCTAGACCATCCTCCCTTCCCATACCTCTCCTACCCCCAACTCTGACCTCAGCTCTGTGCCATGGATGGTGATTTATCTGTGGACTACATCAATGAGCCTCTTTTGCCCTGCAGCTTCTGATGGTCTCAACCAGTGGGGGACACAATCTGGAGCTTAGACAATTGGCAGATAGAGAGGTCAGAGCATTGTTCTCCCAAGTCCCTTCCTGAGAGACACAGAATGGCAGTATCTGTGCTCTTCTGTCAAAAGCCACAAATTTAGTAAGATGGCCTTCCACAGTATTCTGTGCCTAGGAAGACTTATGAATGCAAAGTTCTTTCTGCTTTCAAAGCTAAGTGTTTTAGGAACCAAACCCTTTGGGAGAAACAACTAAAATTGGGGTGCTGTATGTGTGGTTTAAGCCCTTTACTACTCCCGGAAAAGCTGGGAGTTCAGGATTCCTTCCCAGTCATAAAGTACTAACTATCCCTAGGTAAGGTTTGTGTGTGAGTGTGTCCCAGATTTTCCTACCTGTATTGATGTGGGTATATTCTTATTTTCCCAGTATGTAGAAGTCTCTCAACTAGTTTCTGGTTTTCTCCTAGAGGGATTGACCAATGTGTAGATATTTATTTGGTGCATCTATGGAAGGAGGGAAAATCAAGAGCTTCCTATTCTTCCATCTTGCAGATATTACCACTGCAAATGTCCTTGGAACAGAATGGTAGATATAAAACAAGTATAAGTAATTTCCTTGCAGTTGTTGCATTTTCCATGTTTAGCATTTTTTTCAGAGGATTAGACTGAATTTTCAGTGCTAAATAAGTTATGACTATCATTCCAGCTGGTAATATATTGATCAGTAGTGGTTGTGAGAATGGCAAATAGATAAGATACAGAGATTTGATAAGAAATATAATAAAAATGCATATCTCAATGATTTGTGATGGTAGATACTGGAAAGAAAGAATAATTTAGGATATAATTAGACTTTGACTATAACATATTAAGATATTTTTGAGGCCGGGCGCGGTGGCTCACACCTGTAATCCCAGCACTTCGGGAGGCCGAGATGGGCGGATCATGAGGACAGGGGATTGAGACCATCCTGGCTAACATGGTGAAACCCCGTCTCTACTAAAAATACAAAAAATTACCTGGGCATGGTGGTGGGCGCCTGTAGTCCCAGCAACTTGGGAGGCTGAGGCAGGTTCAATGGCATGAACCCGGGAGGCGGAGCTTGCAGTGAGCCGAAGTCGCACCACTGCACTCCAGCCTGGGCAACAAAGCGAGACTGTCTCAAAAAACAAAACAAAACAAAACAAAACAAAACATAAACTAACTTCTGCCAATAATTTCAGGGGATTATGTGCAATGGTTATTACTTATATAAAGCTGGAGGAATATTTAAATAACCTATTTAAAATTAATTACTCTTTGATCAATAATCCTGGTCAAAAAGTTCTTAGGCCTTACTATATCAGTATGGAAAATATTGTATTTATTCACAGTATTTTATAATTATCCTTGCTTTGTCATTGGATTCTCATTTACTTAATGAAGAAAACACATTAAATTGTTATAGGAACTATATTTTGATATCTGTTCCTTTGACAGTAATTGTGTTAGAGTTCCAGACCTCACAAAGCTTAAATTCTCAGTGTACAAAGTCTACTTTCAAATGCTTCCAAAAACACAAATAAAATTTCCCTCACCCCCTTATTGTTTGAGTGTTAGGATGATATGTTTCCTTGGCCTAGATCATGATACACAGTTATGTCTGTCTTTTTAGCGATAATTTTTGACAAAAATTTAGCAAATCTCATTAATTTTGATTGTAACTTTGAATTACATTGCTTTGATTTAAAATTATTTATATAACACATAATTTTTCCCAAAAGTCTTTACATGAGAAATGTCAAATTGGTTATTAACGATAGGTTACTGTTAGTCTTCCACAAGAAAGGTCAGGAGCTCATCATGGTTAGTACCAGTTTTGTCAGACAGTTCCGCTGGTGATAGGGCATCTTCGTTGCTCTTGTTTATTATTTTCTGTGTGAAACTGAATTCTATCTGACACACCTTTGTGATGGTTCTCTGTAAGTTAGCTTTAATATAGCAGTTTGTTTTAGCATTGTCAGATTCACAATGCAAAATATACTGCCGCAAAATAATACAATGTAGTGTTAGTTACATTAAAAGCATTGACTCCTCCAGCCTTAAGAATAAATCTGAATTGTAGAGCCTGATCGTTAAAAGATAACGATCATTTACTGCCATAGGCCACAGAAATTTAAAAGGTCTGAGTGCTTCTTTCAGATAGAGATGCAGAAATTTTAACGAATTTTAAACGAATACATAGCCTAAGAAGATGAGTAGGCTTATTAAGCACATGACTTACTTTTGTTCTTCATGTTGAAGAGGCTTGAATCTTTAGTGTCACCCTGTTTTTAATCATCATCTTAAAAGTTATTTTCTTTAGCAGTTTGCTTTCTTTCTGTGTGTTAACCTTTGGTTGTCTAGTTATTATTTGCTTTGGTACACGTTTAATATTTTTTTCTGCTTGTGCTCTTTATTATTTGTGTTCTAGGTCCATTGCTTGTCCAGTAAATAAATATATGAAGAAAACATACTACTACTATGGAGTAGAGGAAGGGAAGGGGAATATTTATGAATATTAATAAATCTACTACAGTCTATTTTATCATACATACTTCCCTTCCTTTTGTATATAGAATATAGTCACTTCCCACCTGCCTCCTCCAGGAAGAAACTCAAAATCTCATCTAATTGTCTAATCTTAATAGCCTTGAAGTAAAAATGCAAGTTATCTGGCTCCTTACTCACCACATTCAACATTCAATGGGGAAACAGAAGAAGATAATCATAATAAACACTTTAATTGGAAATAGAAGGCTGGATGCATATAGTAGTCCCTGAATACTAGCATTTCTGAACTTCGTTGGTCAGAGGTTTCACCATCCCCCTTCCTGTGTGAGTGGGAAATCTTTGCTTAGGTTTTCTGGGAACAACTCCCTAGTTATAGTTCATGACTCTTGGCTCTGGCCTCTGGCAAATCCGTCTGTTTCAATTATCTCACTTCCTTATATCTGAACACGGCATCTGAGAATCTGCCTTTTTTGGATCTGAGCACTGAGTCTGAAACCATGAAAGGTTCTAGGTACCACTGTACTTGCACATATAAGATATGCACGTATACGTGTATATATTAATACATATTTTGCATACACACACTAGCATATATGAATACACAAAAATACACACACACATATTAGCAATATCTTGAGACCTCTGGTTTGGAGCTAGACGTTTTACTCACAAAGTAACCTGTGTCACTTCCCTATACCTCAGTTTCCCACAAGATAACATAGTACCAGATATATCGTGCACAGAAAATGGGGTTTATGACACAGGAGAGGAACTCTGAAGTTATGAATCTTGGAGCTTATATAGGGTACTTGGCACATGTGGCCCTACTGCCTCTAGAGAGAGGGACATACTCCCTCTAGAGAGAGGGAACCTTCTCTAGAATGTAAGCAAGTCCTCTCTGGGGAGAAGATGGAGAGATCTCTACTTCACCACTCTGGAATGTAAATAAAACTCTCTGAGGGAGATGTCCATAAATTTTCTTGGAAATTTCTATCTTTATTGTACAAGACTTATTTGCTGTTCAATCATTTTTAACCCATGTTACTTGGAATTTTTGTTCAGGAAACTCTGACCATGCAGAAACATGAAATATTCATGGAACATTGTCTCCTGGCACTGTGTAGTTTCTCAACCTTTCTTCTACCTATAACATTGGTCCAAAGAAGGTCCAAAATGCTTATATACTTTGGTGGGAATCTCAATTATTTCAACTACATGGAAAGTAGCTGATTACTCAAATAACTTGTAACTACCATTTGATGATTGGATATATATCCCATTACTGCACATGTATCCAAAAGA
Source organism: Macaca mulatta (assembly GCF_049350105.2). NCBI lineage: Eukaryota > Metazoa > Chordata > Mammalia > Primates > Cercopithecidae > Macaca > Macaca mulatta. Next base: position 127,688,678 of record NC_133414.1, read on the forward strand.
AAATAAATTTTTCTACCAAAAAGACACATGCACTCTTATTTTCATCACAGTACTATTCACAATAGCAAAGACATAGTAGCAACCTAAGTGCACATCAAAATTAGAGTAGATAAAGAAAATGTAGTACATATACAGCATGGAATACTATGCAGCCATAAAAAAGAAAAAATCATGCCCTTTGCAGCAGCATGTATGTAGCTGGTGGCCATTTTCCTAAGCTCATTAGCACAGGAACAGAAACCAAATACTGGATAGTCTCACTTCTAAGTGGGAGCTAAACATTTGATACACAAGGTCATAAAGATGGCAACAGTAGATACTGGGGACTGCCAGGGGTGGAGTGAGGGATGGAGAGACAAGGTTTGAAAAACTGTTGGGTATTATGCTCACTGCCTGGATGATGGGATCAGTATACCCCAAACCTTAGCGTTGTGCAATATATCCATGTAACAATCCTGCACACGTATCTCCTGTATCTAAAAGTTGAAACAAACAAACAAGAGATTGCCAATGATGGTGTTTCTTAAAATATAATTTATACACCATACATTTTATTCATTTAGTGTACGATTCAGCAGCTTTTACTGTAGTCACAAAGTTCTACAACTCTACAACTGTCACTACAGTTTCAGAACATTTTCATCATCCTAAAAAGAAACAATGTAACCATTAGCAGACCCACCCATCTCTACCTTGATCCATCCCGCTAAGTCCTAGGTAGCCACCTCTACTTTTTGCCTCTATGGGTTTGCCTATTCTGGACGTTTCATGTTAGTGAACTCATATAATATGTGGTCCTTTATGACTAGCGGTATTCACTTGGTATAATATTTTCAACATTCATCCAAGTACATTTTATTGCCAAATAATACTACAAATCATCTGTTTTCTTTCTCTAGCAATCAGTTTCTATTTATCCAGGATGGTGGCACTTTTAACAGCACAGCTTCCTCAAAACATAATTGCTTTTGTTGTTGAAACTCTATATATTTGATTATAGTCAGCCACATGTGCCTACTTGCAATTCTTTTTAGGGAATGTGAGTTCCTGATTTCTCTGTTTCTCTCTGTCCCTCTTTCTTTATCTATCTATCTATCTATCTATCTATCTATCTATCTATCTATCTATCTATCTATCTGAGTCCATTTTGTGTCACTATAACGCAGAATGGGTAATTTGTAATGAGTAGAAATGTATTTCTTAGAGTTCTAGAGCCTGAAAAGTTCAAGGTTGAGGGGCGTGCATCTAGCGAGGGCTTTATTGCTGCATCATCCCATAGCAGAAGGCAGAAGGGCAAAATAATGCAAGCATAAGGGAGCCAGAAGGGGCTGAACTTCCTTTTATAATAAGCCCATTCTCATGGCAACTAGCCCACTCCCTTGATGTCAACATCAATCCATTTATGGGGCCAGGGACCTCATGACCTAATCACCACAAAAGATGCTAAATAGCCAAAGCGATCTTGAGCAAAAAGAGCAAAGCTGAGGCATCTCACATCCTAATTCCAAAATCTATACAAAGCTACAATAATTAAAACAACATGATATTGGTACAAAAGCAGACTTATAGACCAATGGAACAGAATACTTTGTATGTGTGGATATTATAGTATTTTTTCAATTAAAACTATATCATAAACATTCTCAATTCATCTCTATTTTAATGATATAATTGAACAATTATATCTAAAATTTGCATTGAAACAAAATTGGTGTAGACAGTTCCTTGTAATAATTCTGAGATGGTTGTCAAATGGGTAGTTTTGTTGTTTAAATAAAAATTTTGCTTACACTTATTATCATTATCCTGTTTTAAAATGCAAATTTAATTATTTTCTTCCAAATATATATACTTTATTTAATATATTTAAATGACCCAAGAGAGATGAGTTTTCATACCTTGCTAGAAAATAAACTCTAAAACATATTAATACGTCAGTACAATTTCAGATATCTTTATATTTGATCTATTTCTATCAGCTGTGACATAATTCATATTTCTTTTATTGATTCAGAAGAAATAAAACTATACTTTCATATACCTATGAGTGATTTAGAATTCTTCTTGGAAGAGGGAGAAACACTTATTATTCTTTGATATCCAAAAGCAATAATACTTCAAGAATTCTAAGTACTATAATCTATACATATATATGCGTGATATCATATGTGACTTCTATATTATAAATCATTACCTAATATTTTATATTTCTCACATATTACAGATTATATAATTGATGTGTTTTTAAGCTAAATTTAAGCAGATTTTATGAGCTTTCCTTTTTTAATCTGGGAAATTTCATCTTTGCTTTAATAAACTTGCTCAAGGACTCAAAATTTGAGTTAGGTATAGTGTGACTATGGGTGGGTCTTAATTTGCATATCCTAATGAGGAACTCTAGGATAAGAAAATAATTCTTCACTAATACTTGTTTTTTGTTTTGTTTTGTTTTTCTGAGACTGTGTCTCACTGTTTCACCCAGGCTGGAGTGCAGTGGCACAATCATGGCTCACTGCAACCTCCGCCTCGGGGTTCAAGTGATTCTCCTGTATCAGCCTACCAAATAGCTGGGATTACAGACGTACACAACCACCTGGCTAATTTTTGTATATTTCATGGAGACAAGGTTTCCCCATGTTGGCCAGGCTGGTCTTAAACTCCTGACTTCAACTGATCAGCCTGCCTCGTCCTCCCAAAGTGCTGGAATTACAGACGTGAGCCACCGCACCAGGCCAGTAACACTATTTCAACTAAATTCTCTGTGTCTCTAAAGAGATCAGGTGGTTTGTGGCTCCAAGTCAAATAGAGCTCTTAGAGGTACATGACATCCTTCTTGAGCCTTCTTTTCAAGTCTCTAGTCATAAATTTTTCATTAAATAAACATTGAGGTGTAATTTGCATACAGAACAGTAAACAAATCAGAAATATATAGCTTGATGAATTTTCACAGAATGGACACTTCTGTGTAACCATCATCCATAAACATTCATGTAAATCAATAGAAACTTACTGGCACCATGGAAGATCCAGTAAGTCTCCTCCCAATCACAGGCCTGTCCAAAACGATAGCCGTTCTGACATTTTAATTAAAGTCTTCTATGGGTTACTTTGGGTGTTTGAATTTTTTTCCTTCCTCCCCCGCTTCCTTTCTTCCTTCATATTCTTCCTTCCTTCCCTTTTTCCTTACTTCTCTTTAGCTTTAAAAGGGGTCAAGTGTGAGACACTGATATAATCTATATAAAATTACTAGTTTTCAACTGGAAAATATCAAGCACACATGAATTATATTTCTACTTTGAGTATAGACTGCCATGAGATTTGTAATATTATATACTAACTAGTGAAAATAGTTATTAAAAGCTGTTGTGCTTTCACTTCGAGTTTGGTAATTTATTTTCCATTTACATTTTTCTCTTAATATGTTAAATGTATTAAGGCAGTAGTTAAGAGCTTAATTGTTGTGCAAAAAGAAAAACAGGGATTTTCATTTCCTTGTTTGCTCATATATTACACTCACACTTACTTTGAGTGGCTGGATCTATTTATTATCTTTTCCTTTTAAGATCTGAGTGCACAATAATATTTGATTCATTTGAATCTTTTTATACATGAAAATGGCAATATGGCAGTTGTTCAGTTTTTTATATTTATGACTCAGTATTTTATAGATTGATTATTCTTCACTTGAAATGTTACAATTTGGTCTCAATTTGAAAGGTTAGGATTAATTATAATGAAGCATTAACAATTAATCATTAGAACTTAAAATCAAAATATCATTATATTTATTGTGAAATTGCTTGAATGGGCTGATAATTTCACTAATATATCACCAGTCATAACTACTTCATCTCAAGTCAAAAGATAACAACTTTTAAAGGTATGTTCCAAGTTTTCATCTCCATGGTTTCGTAACTAGAAAACAGGTATGAGCTATAATAAGTGCTATTAGTAAAAGTTACATAATGGTTTGTATGTATATTGTGTTGGTGTTTGGAAATGTTACTCCCAAATTATGTCATTATTCTTTTTTTTTTTTTTTTTGAGACTGAGTTTTGCTCTTGTCACCCAAGCAGGAGTGCAATGACATGATCTTGGCGCACTGCAACCTCCGCCTCCTGGGTTCAAGCGATTCTCCTGCCTCAGCCTCCTGAGTAGCTGGAATTACAGGCACCTGCCACTACACCTAGCTAATTTTTGTACTTTTAGTAGATGCGGGGTTTCACCATGTTGTCAAGGCTGGTCTTGAACTCCTGACCTCAAATGATCCACCTGCCTCGGCCTCCCAAAATACTGGGATTACAGGCATGAGCCACCACGCCGGCCCAGTCATTATTCTCATTTGAATCAGTTGGCATAAATTATCATTTAAATAAATATATGACTACATACAATTTTCAACTTATGGTAAACACAATGACATTCATGGATTATCATGAACAAGTTAAAGTAGTCACAAATGGAAAGGAAGGTCTTTGTGCTTTTATCTTAGTAATTTCACCTGACATCTTACAGTAGGGAAAATGGGCAAATATCAGTGAGCTGAAGGGGTGTTTAGTTGGAATTGGCTAAAAGGTAGAGCTAGGACAGTATTGGAAACCCATGACAGTCAGATTAATTGACATTTAACATGGTAGACTATGGGAAGATTGTATGTGAAAATGTACTTTGTTAAGCCTTAAGGTAATATACGAGTATTACTTATTGTTATAAATCCATTTATTTTTAGGAATATTAGTTTAAGAATATTATTTATAAATCTGAGACATCAATCTTTAGCAAATAGGACTAATTATTGGTATCCTAAAATCAAGTGAAATTTATTGTTACTACAATAATTGATTTATAATGTTACATTTATTTCCTATTTATTTTGGTTGCCAATAAGTATGAACAACCAAAAAGGTAAAAAAAAATCCTTCACTATATTGTTAATTTCCTTTGGTATTCACAGCTCGCATTTAACAAAATATGTCAGTCCTAAATGAGTTTCTTCTAGTTTAAATAGTCTGGTAAAACATTTTGATTATATTTACTCCAAAGGATACATCATTAAATTATTTTAAATGTAAGGTAATAATTTTTCTCTATGTTTACTAAAATTTTTTCCTCAGTAGAGAAATGAAATTAGTTCTTCTCTTCCATAATACCAAAATAATTCAAGGCTGTAGTGAATCATGTAAGTTCTGTAACAAATATTCATATGTAAATTTAAAAACTAGTTCAAATTATAATTTATTCATAATTACACAAAATTCTTAATTTTATGAAAGGTTGAGAAATAAAGTAAATGTAATATACAATAGTGTCTATCTATGTACCTGTTTATGTTGATGACACAATTTTAGAGAATTGTATTTTTAGGTTTACTAAATATCTGTTGTGTGAATTAAAATGGCAATTGAATACAAGTGTGGGTTAATAATGATGAAATTTTAATTATAAAATATTAGAAAAAACTTTGTAAACATTACATGAAACACTTCATTTATGCAAGCTTTTTTTTTTTTTTTTTTTTTTTTTTTTTTTTTTTTTTTTTGAGACGGAGTAGCACTCTTGTCACCCAGGCTGGCATGCAGTGTGGAGATCTCAGCTCACTGCAACCTCTGCATCCTGGGTCAAGCAATTCTCCATTACAGGCGCCCACCACCACACTCAGCTAATTTTTGTATTTTTTAGTAGAGACAGGGTTTCACCATGTTGGCCAGACTGGACCTCAGGTGATCTGCCCACCTCGGCCTCCCAAAGTGCTGGGATTACAGGCGTGAGCCACCATGCTGGGCCACTATGTGAACTCTTTAGATTAAGACGTTTTCAACAACATTGCTGTTCATTTCTGTAGTAAATTGAGGTGTGTTCATATAACTGAACTTCTCAACTCATGATACGTAGATTATTTTTGGCCTAAACAGTGTTTTAAAAATTTAAAATCTTCACATACAAATCCAGATATTTAGCTGCTATTGAAAAATTGTAAGACGTAAGAGCAATAGACCTAATTTGAACATAGTAAGTTAACTAGAGGTGAATAGTTATATAATTGTTGCATCATAGGTGAGGAAGGAAGAAATGGGGAAGCAGGCTGAGAGCAAGCCCAGGCAAGCAATAAGCAATAGCATCAGCATATTAACAGCAATATTCCTTTATCCAGTATAGCAGCTCTCAGACTGTTTGGTCTGAGGGTATAACTATAGATATTTACTACTTTAGAAATATAGAAATTTACATTTAGAAATTTAGAAATTTACTATTTTGGAAATTTAAATTGAGAACATTTTACATTATTTATTTTAAACATTTATTATTATTATTATTTGTGACGGAATCTCTCTCTGTCACCCTGGCTGGGGTGCAGAGGTGTGATCTCGGCTCACGGCAACCTCCACCTCCCAGGCTGAAGCTATTCTCCTGCCTCAGCCTCCTGAGTAGCCAGTACTACAGGCACACACCACCATGCCTGGCTACTTTTTGTATTTTTAGTAGAAACGGGGTTTCATCCTGTTGACCAGGATGGTCTCGATTTGCTGACCTCGTGATCCACCTGCCTCAACCTCTCAACGTAAAAATCAGTTTTAAAATAATGAAAAACTCATATCTGTTATAATAAATAACATATTCTTTATAAAAGTAACTGTATATTTTTTTAAAGCTAGAAGAGTGGTTTTGTTTCACTCTTTACAAGTTTCTTTAATACCTGGCTCAATAGAAGTCAGCTAAATTCTCATACCTGTTTCTCACATTTAATCTGTTTTAATACGTTCGTCGGGTTGAGGTGTTTAAAGAAAATCCAGCCTCACACAGATACATAGTTAGAAAAGAGAGGAGTATTTTTAAAGTATTTACACATAGTTGCGGATACTTTTCTGTTATACTTTATTGAAAGTTGACAAGTGGTAATTTCTTGAAGTTTATTTCCATATTTTTGTACCCATGCAAGATTTGCTAGCATCATGCATTGGTTCTCTGGAAAATATTGATTCACTAAGTTATGCAGGTCTTCTGAATATTGACCCATTTCATTTTGTAATACCAAGAAATCACCACCAATATAATAAGAACAAGCTTTTAAGTACTGTATTGGAAAGCTATCAAGCTCACAGTGTACTATACAATTTTTCCCAAACTGTGATTTTTGCTTTACCTTCCTATTTTATCATTGCCGACAAATACAGTCAGTTATTTTTCTTCAAGTGACAGACTTTATTCATTTTTGTGAAAATATCTGTAAAATATCTAGTGTGAATAGTTTGTGTCACTTGTGCTTTCAACTAAAAATGGTGCTTCACAAAAGGCAGCTAAATCAGCGTGCAACTCAGTCTCATAAATGCATTTCCAGGAGATACTTCATTAGTTACAGAAGTGCTGTATTTGTCCTTCCCATTTGGTGTACTTGAGTCAAGATTTAATAAAATTAATAATTTTACTGATGCATCAAGGATATTTTTAAGTAAAGTAAACCTGGATTTTTTTGTTATTCTACAAGGGCTTAGCAGTGAAAATTCAGTGACTACTAGTAGTTTGCTAACACTGCTTTGATTTGTGCTAAGGTTCCAGCAGTTTTACCCATCATTGCTTTTTCACCATCATGGCAAACGTCATCACTGTGCAAAAGGCAAATGGAAATTTGGAATGACTATTAAAATAGTTTTGACTTAGTTGTAACCTCAAAAAGATTCTTTAGAACTCCCCAACACCCACTGTCTACACTACGAAAACTGTCGCTCTATAGCAATGTGCTAACTTCAAAAATCAGTATTATAAAAATATAACTTATATACGATAAAGCAATTAATTTTAACTGTATAGCTGAATGAATTTGGACAAAAGTTGTATCCAATTAACCACCAACACAGTCGAGATAAAGAACATTTTCATAATCCCAAGAGGTTCCCTCATGACCCTTTTCATTCACTCATCACTGCCATCTCCATCCAGGCAACCATGCATGTGCTTTCTATCACTAAGGATTTTATTTTGTCTTTCCCAGAGTTTCATTTAAATAGAACCATGCAGCATGTATATGTGTGTGTGTTTTTCCTGTCTCCCTTCTTTGACCCACCTTAACGATATTGAGATATATAAGTAATTTTATGTGTTATACCACTTCATTCATTTATTTCACCAAGTTCTATTCCAAAACTTTTATAAATGTTTGTTTAGAAGCTTTTGTGAAATTTTTAAAAATTTAACTTGAGTAAATGCCTAATAGTAGAATTTATGGATTTTACTGTAAATATATGTTTGATTTTATTAGAAATGCCAAACCCTCTTCCAAAAGGATTGTATAATACCCCATTTCACCTACTCCATGTGAGAGTTCCCGTTTCTCCACATCCTTGCCAGCATGTAGTATTCTCAGTATTTTTCATTGTAACTATTCTAGGAGTTTTACTCTAGTATCTCATGGTTATAATTTCCAGTTTTTGTTGTCTAATGATATTGAATATCTTTTCATCTGTTTCTCTTTTGTCATATATGTCTTCAATTTTCTTGCTCATTTTTAAAATTGGCGAAGTATTCTTATTATTGAGATGTAAAGGGTTCTTATATGGTATGTTCTGGGTTATAAATCCCTTGTCAGTTTTAGGCAATGCAAGTGTTTTCCCCCAGGTCTGTATGCTTGCTTTTTATATTTTTACTACCTGTCAAAGTGCAGGTGTTTTAATTTTGATGAATTTGACAAAATATTCTGTGGTTTGTGTTTTCTTTGTTCTACTTAAGGAAACGTCTATTTGATGGTTACAAAAATGTTTCTCCCATTTTTAAAAATTTATGGTTTTAGCTTTTATATTTGAGTATATGATTAGTTCAAGTTAATTTCAGAGTCTGGTATAAGGTAAGGATTGAGGTTTTTTATTTATTTATTTATTTTGCTCTGTATGGATGTCCACATTTTCCAGAACCATTGTGGAAAACATTATCCTTTCTGCATTGCATTTCCTACAGTCTGCTCTTTTTCTGCTTTTGTAGCATCTCACAATTTTGATATGTTGCATTTTCATTTTTTTCATTTCAAAATAAGTTATATTTGCTCTTTTAATTTCTTCTTTGGCTCATGATTTATTTACTTTAAAGTATTTTGTATAATTTCCAAATATTTGACATTGTTTCCCATATATATTTCTGCTTTTGAATTCTAATTAGTTCTGTATTAGACCGCATACGTAGACCACATACGTAGACCATATACATATCATCGCATTGCTATTGGAAACGTGTTTTATGTCTCAGAATATGATCTACATTCATGCATGTCCCATATATGTTAGAAAAAAAATGCAATTATTGGGTTAATTATTGTAATGTCAATTAGATTAGACAATGTTTGCTTGTAGTTTCATGTCTTCTATATTCTGGCTAATGTTCTGTCTGCTTATTCTATAATGTGACAGAGAAGTGTTGAAACATCCATCTATAATTGTGGATGTATCTATTGCTCCTTTCAGTTCTGTCAGTTTTGCTTCATGTACTTTGAAGTTTTGTTACTGCATGCATGCAGTTTTAGGATTGGTATGACTTGTTTATGATTTGACATCTTATTATGATGAATATCCCTTTTTATTTGTAGTATTAACTCATGTTCTAAAGTCTATTTTTATGATATTAGTGTAACCAACTAGCTTTTTATGCTAGTTGCACAACATATCATTTTTCTTTCTTTCTAACTTGTCTGTTTATTTAATTTAAAAGTAGTTTCTTATGGACAGCATATAATTGTATCTCTTTCGTTACTCTAGCACAGTAATTTCTACCTGCATTTCTAATTGCAGTGTTTAGACTACATCACTTTAATGTAATTATCAATACTATGTGTCTCCCATCTGAATTTTTTCTCTATATTTTCATTGTTCACTTTTTCCTCATTTCCCTCCTTTTTTCAGGCTAATTAAGTACTGTTTGGATTTTTTCTTTCTTTTTTTTTTTTTTACTATTTTCTTACTAGATCTACTTTTCTTTTTGACAGTGGCTCTAGAGTTTACAACATGGATTTTGAACTTATTGAAGTAAAAGGAGGCCTGGCTCAGTGGCTCACACCTGTAACCCTAGCACTTTGGGAGCCTGAGGCAGGTGGTCAACTAGAGTCAGGAGTTCGAGACCAGCCTGGCCAATATGGTGAAACCCCGTCTCTACTACAGATGCAAAAATTAACTGGGCATGGTGGTGGGCACCTATAATCCCACCTACTTGGGAGGCTGAGGCAGGAGAATCTCTTGAACCCTGGGGTCAGAGGTTGCAGTGAGCCGAGATCGTGCCACTTCACTCCAGCCTGGGCAAAAGAGCAAAACTCAGTCTCAAATAAATAAATAAAGTAAAAGGAAAACTGTTTCTTTACTCACAATACTTCTGACACTAAATGTTTGGGATTTTTTGTTTACACACACAAAGAAATCAACTCTCTCAACACCAACTTAGTGTCTTATATGCTTACTCAATTTTGACGCTGACTATTCAGAATTAGTGTCAGACTCGACAAGGTTAGAGGCTCTGTCCTACAGGCCTGCCCCTCACTTGAAATAGCAATCATGGCTGGGTGCGGTGGCTCACGCCTGTAATCCAAGCACTTTGGGAGGCTGAGGTGGGTGGATCACAAGGTCAGGAGATCAAGACCATCCTGGCTAACACAGTGAAACCCCGTCTCTATTAAATATACAAAAAATTATCCAGGCGTGGTGGCAGGCGCCTGTAGTCCCAGCTACTGAGGCAGGAGAATGGCGTGAACCCAGGGGGTGAAGTTTGCAGTGAGCAGAGAGCGCACCACTGCACTCCAGCCTGGGTGCCAGAGTAAGACTCTGTCTCAAAAAAAAAAAAGAAAAATAGCAATCACAAGTCCAGTCCCAAATGGCTATAAATTGGGACTTCCTATAGCCCCTTCGTATCATCTGATAATTTGCTAGAATGACTCACATAACTCAGGGATACACTTTACTTAAATTTACTGGTTTATTATAAGGAATATTAAAACAGATACAAATGAACAGCCAGATGAAGAGGTACATAGGGCAAGGTCTGAAAAGTTTCTGAGTGGAGTAGCTTCTGTCTCCATGTAGTGGAGGTGTGCCACTCTCCCAGCACGTGGATGTTCGCCAACCTGGAAGCTCTTTAAACTGCAGTTTTGAGATTAATGGAGGTTTCATTTCATAGGCATAATGAATTAACTCAGTCTTCAGCCCTACTGCCCTCCCTGGAGGACAGGGGATAGGACTGAAAATTACAAGCTAATGATAAGTTAGTCATTCTCATGACCAGCCCTCCTGAAGTTACCCAAAAGCCCACCAAGAATTACTTCATTAGAACAAAAGATGCTAATATCACCTGGGAAATACCAAGGGATTTAGGAGCTTTACATTAAGATACTCCCACACCCCATCAATCAGGAAATTATAAGGATTTTAGAAGCTGTTTTAGGTACTACAGCTAAAGACCAAACATTAGAGCAAGCGATGCTTCTAGTACCCATATCACTTAAAAAATTACAAGAGTTTTATGGTGTAATGTAAATATGTGTAAAAAATTTTACACATATTTATTATTATATCACTAGAGTGTACCCTCATATTTAAAATTTTAAGAAACTTATAATTTATTTACATTTCAGTGTATTAAACTTCTGACAATTTATTTCGCCCACCTGTACCTTATACCATTGTGTCGTACGTTTAACTTATATATGTGTTACAAGCATCATAATAAACAGGCATCAAATCTCATTCAAGTGAAATTTTGAGATGAAAAAGTTTTTACATTTATCTAAATATTTACCCTATCCTTTGCTCTCCATTGCTTTGTCCAGCTAAAAATGATTTTAGCTAGAATCATTTTCCTTACTCGTGAAAAAGTTTCTTTGGTGTTTTCATTAGTTCAGATAGGTTGCCAACAGATTCTTTCCACTTAATATGGAAAATATTTTATTTTGCCTTCAGTTTTCAAAGATATTTTTATTATTATAGAATTCTAGGCAGACCTCTTGGAGGTCCTTAAAAATGTCTTTTCTTTTTCATCTTTGTCTAGTTTTTCTTGAAAAATGTCTTCTATCTTGTATCTGTTCATCTGCATATACTATGTCATTCTTTAGATGTCATTTCTGGGTCTATTTTTTTTTACTGACTTATTTTTCCCTCATTATAGTCAATTTCCTGCTTCTTGGTCAAAGAAACTTTTATTTGATTCAAGACATTCTATATTTTTACATTATTTTTGTAAATTTACATTACTGAGTGTATGATTTTGGTTGTATTTTTAATAAGCATTGAGTTTTATTCTGCTAGACAGTGAAGTTACTTGTGATTAGGTTTAATTCTTTTGCGGCTTGTTTTTGAAAGCCTTGACTGTGCTTTTTTCCTAGAATTCAGCCTACTATTGAGGTATATCCTTTTTGAATTTTCTGAATGATCAGCAAAAGTACTCTATTGAGTACTCTGAATGAGCAGCAAAGACTCCACTCTGGCTAGTTGGAGCTCCACGGTCTTCCTGCCCTTTCTGAGCTCAGAAACTGTGCAAGTCACCATTTTTTGGTCACCCTTTGTCTGCCTTTGTGCCTTTTAGGATTCAGTAAAAATTCAAAGAGAGATTTAGAGCTCTTTTTCAGCATATATCCCTCCTCTTCTGATTGACATCCTACAACTCAGCCTTTCTGCACTTAGACCTTTTTACTCCTTAAGTCAGTTCCCATTTAGGCTACCCTTCAACATCACAGGCTATACCATGCTGCAAGACAGAGAACTAGGCCAATTGTTGACTCACTTTATTTGTTTCCCTTCTCTAAAGAATCACTGTGCTTCTCTGCCTATTGTCTAATACCCGGAAGCAAGCCTTTCATAGATTCTCTCCACTTTTCTAGTTATTTATGGCAGGAGGTTAAATCTGATCTCTGTTACTCAATTAAGGCCAGATGTGGAGATCTTATTTTGCTTCATTTTTGTATTTGCAATTTTCTTCCTTTCTTAAATGAGTACTTGAAATATATGTTACCAAAGATATTTATCTCAATTATGAGCTTTATACAGGTCCTAAGTAATAGAGGATTGTAACATTTTGTATTATTTAAAATATTAAATTTTAACGTAAATTAACATGAGAGACATATTAGAAGATGGCTAATTATGCATAACAACTACGTACTAAATATAGATTATATATATTTAGTGTCATTTTTACAAAGTTTATAGGCATACATCAATTTAAATGTTTTTACTACAGTTATCTCCTTATAATACCTTGACTGCCAAAGTTTTTGTGCGTCCAATGTTGCTATCATCTTTTGTTCACGAGGAGCAATCTGTTCTGATCCCTGGAAATGGAGCAGGATTTTTGGTTTCGCTCTCCATCTGATGTTAGTAATTTGTCTTTCTTACTTACAAATAATATACTAGATCTTGATGATGGAATAAGCTTACTTCTTGAGGAATGTGCAAACATGACAACTAATAATAGAAATTTCTGTAACTACAGTTAGCATACATATTTTAATACTACACCTTTGCATAGATTACTTACATTTATTTTCATGTTTATACATATGACCCCTAACTTACGATAGTTTGATTTCTGATTTTTTTGACTTTGCAAAGGGTTTATGAGGGCATTAAATATATTTCAACTTACAATATTTTCAATTTACAGCAGGTTTATTGGGAAATAACCTCATTGTAAGTCAAAGATCATCTTATATTTCAGCGTGTTTTATTATACAACAGTGAATAATTAAATAGACATGTGCCTTTTAGTATGCACATACGGAAATTGATCGAAAAAATATCAGTGACTCTCATTCATCAAAATATTCAAGACATGATTGCACCACTGTATTCACCTAGGCAACAGAGTACAATCAGTCTCAAAATAATGATAATAATAATAATTCAATCTGTTTATCCTATGCTAAGTATTTCCAACATTTGTAATCCTAATTCCTACAGACTGAGTTACTATATAACTTAGCTTTTGGAAACAAAAATAAGAGTGAGATGATCTTTACTATATCAGTAAGAAAGATGCATGCATAATGAACAAAAAATGTGGGGATAGGGAGAAAAAGAAGAAAATTAAGGATATTTTTATCTGAGTTTATTGTATTCCTACGTATCAGAAGCCTAAGATTCATTTTCTGACATTGTTCTGACATGAATTGAAATGTATTAGGGATGATTTGGATTGTTATTTTTGCAAATGTACACTGTTGTATATTTTGCAAATATTTTTCATATAGATGCTTTAATTGAGAGGCAAAAGTTCAGATAGCAATTGTACACATTAGGCTTGCATATTTGATTCTAGGAATGTACATTTTCAGCAACACACTCATAGAAAAATAATGCACAGCTGCCAAGCTGTTAATGGGAGCTGCATGCTGGATTTATTGCTACATTGAAAATATATCCCTTCTTGTTCAACATATTCAATCAATAATGTTCATTAAGAAGTAGTCTTATCTGCTTTTCATTTTCAAGGTATAACACAAGAATATTATATTCCATTAAAAGTGAATGTTTAAGTAACAAATTTCAGAAATAAAATAATGAGGTTTTGAAGTGCTTTTTGGGAAAATTTAATTTATGAAAAAGAAAACTCTTAGAATACAGTTGTAGCATTTCAATCTTTTCTTCCTTTCTTGCAATTATTATGCAAATATTATTGCTACTGCAAAAGATCTTTGCCATGAATTGCTTTGTAATGGGGCAAGGTTATTGAGCACTACTTTTTAAAAAGATGTTTCCATGACAGTATTATACATAAGAATTGAAAATAAATTGCTGATGGTAAAAGACGAAACAAATGCACCCACAATTTTTATTTCTACAGTGCCAGAATTAAAAACGTTTATCCAAATGCTTTAAATCAGTTTATTTTATATTTTCTAGCCATGCCTGTTCTAGTAAATATGAAACAATGATTGTACTCAGTTTTCTTCTTCAGCTGTCACTAAGATGGTGTCATAATGTTTAGAGATATGCTCTCTAACTGTCAGCGCTTGTTACAGTTCAGTGATGCATGATAAAGTATGAGGGACATTGTCTTCTTGCACTGCTAAATGTATTAATGCAGTGATGATATTTCTCAATGACTTTCTACTCAAGGTCAAAATGATGAAATTCATCTGTATTTTTCAATAATTTGTTTATTAATCAATATCTTGTCATCTTAGCCTGTTCCTTCAAGTTTTTTAGGTACATTTTTAAATTCAAGACAAATGTATATTAAAATTTAAAGAAGACACTGTCATATTTTTACATTTAATTGTATTTTAAATAACCAACTATTATTTTTCAATTCATCCTTTAAAATAAATAAAATAGCATCTAGTTACTGTTCTTTTTGTTGCTACCTATGAAAATATAACTTGAGATAGACTCTAGATTTATCTGATCTATTTGAATTCTCTTTCTGTTTATGATCTCTGGATATAAAACTTACTTAAAAAATGATAATCATTATATGATAACCATTCATGCTATGTATTTAGTAATTGTGTCCTATTCATATAATCCTTTAACGTTTACAACTTTAAATTGCTTGATTTCACAAGCAATAGTTATGTTTGCCCTAATACCAATTCTATATGGTAGAGAGTTTAGGAAATATAACCCTCTTTTTACAGTTGAGGAAATTGAGCTCATTGTTGTTAGTACCCTAAGGTCACAGATATTGAACTGAAATCTAGACTTTTGGACCCCAATTCCAGTATCTTTTCTTCAATTCCATTCTTATTTGTTCATATTTATAGAGATTCTGCAGATTGCATATCACTGATATAAATATTGCAGTGTGTTATAGGATAACGAAGTTACTGCTAATATAATTAAATATTCACTGCTTTTGGATTAGCATTTCTAAGTCACCATTCTAGTGATGTAATTTCATTATTCACAAAACTTCATGGTTCATTGCCAACCCTATTCCTTCTTCATATATGGAAATCACCATCTTCTTCCACTGGATATATTTTCTCAGGTTAGAGATGCCATTGTTCATAGATTTTCAATTACTGTAGTTGATCTAATTTCACCTAGGAGGGTACATACTGATTATAAATGTTTACATGGGATAATTACATTTTATTGGTCAAATAGGAACCAGTATATATGCTATTGGTTTAGTAGCAACTGCCTTTCCAATTGGAGCCCACCTTTATATGTCGTAAATTGTCTTTATTCTTTCCCCTTAGCATTTTCAGAGTTTTTAAGGACATGGTAATTTGCAGTGAAAGTTACACTACTCAGTGATATTTTTCAAGAAGACTCTGCAAATCTTTTAAATTCTGTGTTACTAGCAATGTGATATACATCAGTTCACATCCATAACCGATAGCTACTCATCTACAAAGAGTCTTAAAGAGTAAAATGTACAGTTCAGAAATCTGAACTCTGGTGTTCAGAAATTCTCCAGATTATTAGAGCTACTACCATTTGAAAAACAGATCTGAACTATGAAGTTCTGTATCAGAATTTTGATTTTGAAAAATTTCTATAGGTCAAATAAGAAGAATCAAAAACACCACATACCATACTTTTGGACAAAAGTTTATTATAACCACATGTTATAGTAGGCCAAATATATCACAGTGGATTCATGGTTATTACTAAAAGTATGCATTCATATTTTCGGTCACTTTAATTATCATACATGGACAATCACTAGATTTTTTATTATTAAGGATATGTAAAGTAAAATACATAATATATCAAGAATATACATCACTGCCACTAAATAGAAGTGTTTTCATTGTTGGAAAATTAAAATTATTTACCTATTATGAAAACGTTAGTTCTTAAAAGGATTAGGTTCAGCAAGAGTACCCACAGGTTAAAGCTAGACAACTTTGGCTTTTCTCTGTTCTCAATGTCAAAAATACGCTTTGGACTTTTATTTGGAAACAATAAGTTCCTCAATAGTTATAACTCCTAGTAGACAAAATTGAAAAAAAAAATCGCTTCAAGCTTTTGTTTACTTTACTGTATTCAAATTGTAATAGTTACTGGGGATTGTTTTTAAATTTCCAATTGTTTGGATAGCATGAGCTTACTGATTATGTATATCTAAATACTATACTTGTATTATTAATATAAAATATTTTATTGCTAATAAATATCTTTAAATAAAATACGTAAGTTAAGTTGAAATGTTTATCTATTTTAATGTTATTAAAATGGGTTAACACTAATTCACGTGAGTTATGGTTGGTGAAAATTCCGAATTATTTGTTAAAGATATAATTGTAATAGGGCTGTAGAGTCTTCACTCGGTCAAAATTACAGAGCTGTCTCCAGAAGCATCACCGTTTCTTTAGTTCTCCCGCACCCTGCCGACATGATGTGGAGTACACTGAGTATTTGTCAGTGGAGTAGCCAGGATGGGTGCAGTTGAGAGCACTGCTGAGGAACTTTCAAGGAAAGATACTCTGCTGTGAAGCACCGGAAGTTACACCCACAGGGAACTTTACCCTGACTCCTGAGTTTAAGTAATATAGGCCATTATTATAAATTAAGAATGCTTAATTTAGAGTTAGAGTTAAAAATATTAAATAACCAAATAAATCTTTGTTTTTATGAATCACTATTTTGTAATAATCATTAAAATGGTGTCAGTCCTTTAAGAACTCACATTTTGTTTTTCTATGTTCTGAAATATACACAAATGTATTTAATTACACTTACTCTGCACAAGTGTGATTATTTTGCCTGCTTTCTCCTATTCATTTTTTTTTTTAACACAGTGCCTGAAAATAGGGAAATGGGCAGTGTGTTGTGGGGGGAAGCAGGGGATAAAATCTCAAATTTTGGCACTGTTAATATGAGACAGAAAGGAGTGAATCTGAGATTCAAATAGTTGGTTACACTGAGGAGAGGTAAAGGGTAAAAGATCTGGCATCTATAGATCCCTCAACATAAGTGGAAGGAGGATAGATTTGTTCTTACAATATCTGTGGCCCACTCTGTACATTTGGGACAAGTAGGTTTATGGATGCTGATTTTGTGAGATGTATTTTTTGTGAGTATAATCATATGGACATAAGATAACTGACCATAGAAATAGATAACTGACAATAGAAATAAACTTACTCTTACCTTGTATTATGCTATATTCTATGCTAAATACTTTCTAAAATAAACTTTCATTTTTCTTTCAACTTTCTAAAACTTTCAGTTTGTGAGATGAATAAAATTATTATCCTCATTTTATAAATGAAGCTTGTAGAGGTTATGTAACTATCAAGATAACATAGGTAGTAATGGAGCAACCACAATGCAAACCCAGGGTGTCACTATTTTAGAAACTATGCTCTTAACTGCTACACTCTCATACAGTCTGTGGCCTTTCCAAACTTGCAGTAAAACCAAATTTTAGTAGCAAATAGAGGAAATTTAATAAACAAATGACACAATTGATTTCTATGATAATAGTTTTGCATTATCAAATCTATATGACTACAAAAAAAAACCTTTGTTTTTTCTCTTGATAGCTTATTTCTATAGAAGTGATGAGTCAGTGCCTCATCAAGAATTTTTCATTTCTTGCCTGAGCACTCCCCAGAATGATACTTGCAGCTATTTATAATTTTATTCTTATGAGTGAATTAATTTTGGTTATGATTAACCTTTAATAGAGACAGAATAGCATGGTGGCTTAGAGCCAGTTTTTCAATCATGTTATTAAATGTCTTTTATGCCCATTTTTTAAGTCTATGAATCAGGGAAAATAATAGTACCTCAGTTATAAAGTTGTGTCAACAATAAATAAATTGTTGTATGTAGAGGTCTTAGAACAGTGCTTACCTTGTCTAAGCACATGATAAATGTTATTTAGCAATTATTGTTAAATCGGATTGCATGTCAAAGCTAGGGAAACCAAAGTTGATTCTTTTTTATTGAAGTTCAACTAAATATCATCGACTTGAGTTATATACTTAAGGAACCTTCAAAATGGCAGAATGAAGACTATTATCATTATAACTTTTTAAATTAATAGAGATTACCCTGAAGGGAAAATAACAAATATAAACATTAATTTGTTCTAAAATTTTAAACATGTACATGATATATTACACAAATTTAGAGTTTCAAAATATGAATCTTTTCCAGCCAACACAGTAATTTTCAAAGGGCCTTTCTTTTTTTAACTATATACCTCTTGATAAAATTAGTGAAAGAACAGCTTAAAATGGAACTGACTGGACTGGACATTTGTATACCTCTTTGGGTATTGTTTAACTGCCCATGAAATTGAGTTGTTAAATAAGCAGATTAATACATGTGACATAAATAAGGTAAATCATAAGAACAATGGAAAAATAATTTTATATCTAATGTGCAATCCTTAATTATAAGGAGTATTTCAGGGTTACACAATACATACATTTCCTTTGGAGAGCAATTTTTGTTTAACTTATCTTGGGTTGTTTAGATTCTACTTCAGATATTATTGGTTGGGTATTGTCAAAATAGAACATTTAAAGTTAAACAGAGTTAGATATTTTAGAAAACATAAATCGATAGAATAGTTATTTTGTTTCCCCTTAGGATGATATAATTCAATAGGTTTAGCATATGTATTAAGTAAACTTATAAATTATTTATTAACTACTGTCTTTCAGGTGTTTATATTCTACTGTGAAGATATTTGTAGTAAGGAAATAAGTATTTTTTATAACTCATTTTTAATTGATTTAAAAAGCCAATTTTAATAGTTAAATGGTGTGATATATTTCCTTAAATGCTATCAGTTGTCATCTAATGCATATAGACATGAAAGGTTATTAATATTAAGATGATTAATATTCTTTGAAACATAATTTATAATTTAGGATAATATTTCATCCCAAAAAATCAAGGCCAGTAATGTAGGGAATTTTATTGATGGGATATGTTAATCAGAGCAATCTTTCCAGTAAATTTTAAAATACTGGATGCAATTTTAAAAAATTTATTAATAGCATCAAAGAACTAAATTGACAAGAGAGATAGTAATTACAAGGCCAAAAACTAAGAGGAAGGGGGAATTGGAAAATAAGAAAACAACTGAGAGCTGGTCACGGTGGCCCACACCTGTAATTCCAGCACTTTGGGAGGCCGAGGCAAGTGGATCACCTGAGGTTAGGAGTTCGAGACCAGCCTGACCAACATGGTGAAACCCCATCTCTACTAAAAATACAAAAAATTAGCCAGGTGTTGTGGTGGACACCTGTAATCCCAGCTACTTGGGAGGCTGAGGCAGGAGAATCGCTTGAACCTGGGAGGCAGAGGTTGAGTGAGCTGAGATTATGTCATTGCACTCTAGCCAGGGCAACAAGAGTGAAACTCCATCTCAAAAGAAAAAAAAAAAAAAAGACAACCAAGGAAGTTCGGCCTTTGTTAAAACTGTTCTTTCAATAAACTCACCATAATAACCAGTTTTAGTGTGCAACTTCTTTCTTGCCGCAATGTTTACTAACATACTGTCAACCTAAATAACAGAGATTATCTAAAGATACTCATTCCATTCCGGAGTGTGCAGTATAGATACTAATCCAGGATATGTGGACTATGGGGAATCATAGGCATAGCCAAAGAGTTTGAGACAAGAGGAAGCTTTCTAAGGAAAAAGTGAACATAATTTGTTTTAAAACAAAGAAAATATTGATGACAGTGGCTTATCACAGGAGTTGATGCCAGGTCACTGTGGAGACAGTGTGTTAGGCAAGTCTTCTTATGTATTCAGCTAGCTGTCCTTGTGACTCATATAGCAAGATGCAGTTTGAAAAGTCCTTGGCAAAAGTTCTTGTTACAGGCATATGTACAAGTAAGAGACTTTCAGATGTTATTTGTAATAGTTCTTATCACAGGCATGCGTGCATGAGGGCCCTCCCTTCCTAACCTACCAGCTTGATTTTTGACACAAATTACTCCATTTGTGGAGTCCAAGTTTGACACATATGACTCCATTTTGATCCTGACAACTTTCACATTTCCTCATTTGATCAAGGTCTTTCTCTAAAAGCGTTGCTGATCAACCATCTCAAGCATCTCATAGTTAGGTTTTATTTCTCAGTGCTGGGATGATCTTGTCCTGATTGTTCATCTTGTCTCACATCAGTGAGGATGGTCAGCAAATTTTGAGTCAGTTTTAAAAACATTTTAGCAAATTAGAGCAACAAGGATGTTTGAAAGCCGTGGATCTCTGGTTAAATTTTGCCTGAAGTCTATTGGTAAGTACTATTTTGTCAGTTCCAAAGGTGTTGGCTATCATTTTAACAAAACTGGACCAATATTATTCTATTAGGAGCCTTGCTGTTGCAGATGTTAGACAGGCAATAAAGATATATCTTTATCAAATGTTTTGCCTATGTCTGTTGAGATTATCGTGTTGTTTGTTCTTTATTCTCTGATGTGATGTTCCATGTTTAATTATTTGCACATGTTGAAACACCCCTACATCCCTCATATGAATCCCACTGTATTATTGTGTATAATCTTGTTGATGTTGTGTTACATTCACTTTGCTAGTATTTCTGTTGATTTTTGCATCTGTATTCATCAGGGGTTTTTGCCTATAGTTTTCTTATTTTGTTGTATTCTTGTTTATTTTTAGTTTCAGGCTAATGCTAGCCTCATAAAATGAATTAGAAAAAAATTCCTTCTTCATCAGTTTTTTGGAATAGTTAGAGAAGAATTTGTGTTAGTTATTTTTTAAAGGTTGTTTAGAATTCAGCAGTGAACCCATCAGGTACTGAGTATTTTGTTATTAGAAGACTATTACTGGTTCAATCCAGTTACTGATTTTATATATGTTCAGGTTTTCTATTTCTTCTTGGTTCAATCTTGGTAAGTTTTATGTGTCCCAGAATTTATTCATTTTCTTGAGGTTTTCTAGTTCATATTTTTTTCTACAGGATGTTTTTGCAATTCTATGATATCAGTTGTAATATCTCCTGTTTCATTTCTGATTGTATTTATTTGGATCTCCACTGTTTTTTTCTTACTCTGGCTAATAATTTATTGATTTTTGTTTATCTTTTCAAATAACCAGATTTTTGTTTTGCTGATCTTGTATTATGTGGTTTTTTTTTTTTTTTTTTTTTTTTTTTTTTTTTTTTGTCTTTTGTTTAGTTCTGTTCTGATCTTTATTATTTATTTTTTTCTACTGATTTGGGGTTTGGTTTCTTCTTGCTTTTTTCGTTCCTTGAGGTGCATCTCTACATCATTTATTTAAAATCTTTCTACTTTTATGATGTAGGTTTCTATTGCTATGAACATCCCTCATAGTACTGCTTTTGCTGTATCCTCTAGGTTTTGGGATGTTGTTTTCTATTTTCACTTGTTTCAAGATTTTTTTTTCTCCTTAATGTCTTCCATGACCCATCAGTCATTCTGGAGCATGTCGTTTAATTTCAGTGTATTTCTACAATTTCCAGAGTTCTTCATGTTATTCGTTTCCAGTTTTACTCCTTTGTGATCTAAGAAAATATGTGATGTGATTTTGATTTTTGATTTTTCAATATTTGTTGCTGCTTGTTTCATGGCCTAACATATGTTCTCTCCTGGAGAATGTTTGATGCACTGAAGAGAAGATTGTTTTCTGCAGCTCTTGGCTGAAATATTCTGTATATGTCTGTTAGGTTTATTTGGTCTATAATGCAGTTTAAGTCTGATGATTATTTTTTGATTTTCTGTCTAGATAATCTGTACAATGCTGAAAGTAGAGTGTTCAAGTTCCCAACTGTTACTATATTGCTGTCTATATCTCTCTTTGATTCTAATAATATTTGCTTTATACATCTGTGTGCTCCTGTGTGTGTGTGTGTGTGTGCATTTACAATTGTTGTATTTTCTTGCCAAACTGATCTCTTTATCATTATATGATTACCTTATTTGTCCCTTTTGTTCTTTGACTTAAAATATCTATTTTGTATGATGTAAGTATAGTACTTCTGCATGCTTTTGTTTTCCATTTGCCTGGAATATCTTTTTTTCATCTCTTCACTTTAAGTCTATGTGTGCCTTTGGAGGTGAAGTGAGTTCCTTATAGCTATAATATTGTTGGGTCTTGTTTTCTTTTAAGTCAGTTCAGCAGTTCTGTTGGGAATTTAAAGTGTTTACATTCAAGGTTTTTACTTTTCTGTTGAAACATATTCTCGTCATTTTGTTAATCATTTTCTGATTATTGTGTATATCCTTTGTTTTTTTCTTCCTTTTATTATTTTTGTGGTTTGGTGGTTTTCTGCAATGATAACATTTGATTCCTTTTTCTTTCTCATTTGGGTATCTGCTATACCAGTATTTTTTATGCTTTTTGCGTGTTTTTATAATAATATATATTGTCTTCTTGCTTCCAGATATAGGATTTTTAAAATAATTTCTTGTAGGGCTGGTCCAGTTGTGATGAATTCCCTCAGTTTTTGCTTGTCTGAGATATCAACAAGCAAATCTCTGCACATTTCTGAAGAGACAGCTTTGTCAGGTATAATATTCTTGGTTGAATGCTTTTCTTTTCTTTTGAATATAATATATAATTATATATATAATATATAATCTCATTCTCTTCTGGAGTGTGCAGTTTCTGTTGAGAAATCTGCTATTAGCCTGATAGAGATTCCTTTAGATATGACTTGATACTTGATATGGTTTGGATCTGTGTCCCCATCCAAATCTAATGTTGAAATGTAATCCCCATTGTTGGAGGTAGGGCCTGGTTGGAAGTGATTGGAGCATGGAGGTAGATTTCCTCATCAGTGCCATACTCATGATAGTGAGTGCTCACGAGATCTTGTCATTTAAAAATGTGTAGGACCTCCTCTCTGTCTTTCTTCCTCCTGTTTCAGCTTTGCAAGGCACCAGTTCCCCTTCAGCTTTTGCTATGATTGTAGCCAAGCAGATGCTGCCAATCTTCCTGTACAACCTGCAGAACTGTGAGCCAAGTAACCCCATTTACTTTATAAATTACCCAGTCACAGGTATTTCTTTATAGCAATATGAGAATGGACTAATACAGAAAATTGGTATCAAAGGAGGCATTGCTATAAAGATACCTGAAAATGTGGAAGGAACTTTGGGACTGGGTAATGGGCAGTGGTTGAAAGAGTGTGGAGGCCTCAGAAGACAGGAAGTTGAAGGAAAGTTTGGAACTTCCTAGAGACTTGTTAAACTGTTATGACCAAAATGATGATAGTGATATGGACAGTAAAGGTGAGATTGATGAGATCTCAGTTGGAAATGAGAAACTCATTGAGAACTGGAGCAAAGTTCACTTTTGTTCCTTAGCAAAGAAATTAACTGCATTGTGTTGCTGCCCTAGTGATCTGTGGAACTTTGAACTTTGTAATGATGATTTAGGTTATCTGGTGGGAGAAATTTCTAAGCAACAAAGCATTCAAGTGGTGGCCTGGCTGCAGCTAATCGCCTACACTCATATGCATAAACAAATAAATGACTTGAAACTGGAAGTTATATTTACAAAGAAAGCAGGGCATACAATTTGGGAAAATTTACCGCCCAACCATGTAGTAGAAAAGAAAACCCATTTTGGGGCAGGTAGGGGGATTCAAGCAGACTACAGAAATTTGCAGAAGTAAAGAGGAGCCATGTACTAGTAGCCAAGACTATGGGGAAAATGCCTCAAAGGCATTTCAGAGACCTTCATGGAAACCCCTCCTATCACAGGCCTAGAGGCCTTAGAGGAAAGTGTGCTTCTATGGGTGAGGCCCAGGCTTATAGCCTTGTGCAACCTTGGGACACTGCTCCCCACATCCTAGTCACTCCAGCTCTAGCCATGGCTAAAAGGACCCAAGTACAGCTCATGCCACTGCTACAAAGGGTGCAAGCCATAAGCCTTGGTGGCTTCCACATGGTTTCAAGCCTGTAGATGCACACAGTGCAAGATTTGAGGCTTGGGAGCCTCTGCCTAGATTTCAGAGGATGTGTGAGAAAGCTTGGATGTCCAGGCAGAAGCTGGCTGGACTGCAGGTTGGAGCCCTCATGTAGAAACTCTCCTAGGGCACTGCAGAGGGGATATGTCAGGTTGGAGCTCCTACACAGAGTCCTCACTGGGGCACTGCCTAGTGGAGCTGTGAGAAGAGGGCCACCATCCTTCAGACCCCAGAATGTTAGGGCCGACTGTAACTTGCACCATGTGCTTGGAAAAGCCACAAACACTCAACAGCAGCCCATGAGATCAGTCATGTGGACTAACTCCTGCAAAGCCACCTTGGGAGCTCACCTCTTGTACCAGTGTGCTCTGGATGTGAGACATGCAGTCAAGGGATATTATTTTGAAGTCTTATGATTTAATGACTGCCCTACTTGGCTTCAGACTGGCATGGGGCTTGTAACCACTTTCTTTTGGCCCATTTCTCCATTTTGGAATGGGAGTATTTACTCAGTGCCTATAATCCCATTGTGTCTTGGAAGTAACTAACTTGTTTTTGGTTTTTTGTTTTGTTTTGTTTTTAAATGGAGTCTTGCTGTGTTACCAGGCTGGAGTGCAATGATGCGATCTCGGCTCACTGCAACCTCCGCCTCCTGGGTTCAAGCAATTCTCGTGCCTCAGCCTCCCAAGCAGCTGGGATTACAGGCATGTGCTACCACACCCAGCTAATTTTTGTATTTTTTGTAGAGACGGGGTTTCACCATGTTGGCCGAGATGGTCTCAATTTCCTCACCTCATGATCCACCTGCCTCGGCCTCCCAAGATGCTAGGATTACAGGCATGAGCCACCACACCCAGTCAACTATCTTGTTTTTATTTTACACACTCGTAGGCAGAAGGGACAAACCTTATCTCAGATGAGACTGGACTGTGGGCTTTTGAGTTAGTGCTGGAATGAGTTAAAGCATGGAGATAATTGGAAAGGCATTACTATATTTTGAAATGTGAGAAGGACGTAAGATTTGGGAGGGCCTGGGGTGGACTTACTTTGTTTGAATCTGTGTTCCTACCCAAATCTCATCTTGAAAACTACTTCCTAATATTATAGGTGGGGTCTTATGGAAGGTTATTGGATCATAGGGTAGATTTCCTCATTGTTGCCATTCTTGTGATAGTGAGTTCTCATGAGATCTGGTCTTTTAAAAGTGTATAGCACCTCCCCTATCTCTCTTTCTCCTGTTTTGGCTTTGTAAAGTTTCGGCTTCCCCTTTGTCTTCTGCCATGATTGTCTTTGTCTTTTCCAAGACTTGGAAAGTACTCAGTTGTTACTGTATTAAATAAGAACTTTTTATGCAGCTTTCCATTTCTTCCCTTTCTGGAACTCACTTAATGCAAGTATTTGAACTTATTTGAATAATGGTATCTCATATGTTACACTGGCCTTTTTAAAATTTTTTTTTCCTTTTCCTTTTTCTTTTTTCAGACTGGTTTATTTCAAAATACCTTTCTTCAAGATAGTAAATTCTTTCTTCTGCTTGATCTACACTGTTGTTGAAGCTATCTTTTATATTTTTTATTTTGTTCATTAAATTCTTCATTTTCAAGATTTGGATTTTTATAATGATATCTATTATTTTGTTGAATTATTTAGATCATCAATTTTTCCTTGATTTCTATTTATTGGATAATATTCTGCTCTTTTATCTCACTGAGGTTTCTTAAGATTGTTATTTTGGTTTTCATGCGTTTAAGACATTTTCTTCTGTGGTTCTTGGAGTAATATTATGTTCCTTGGGTGATGCAATGTTTCTTTGCCCTTTAATGTTTCTTGTGTTCATACCTAGATATCTATGCATCTGGTGTAACTGTTGTTTCTTCTAGTGTTATGAAATAGCTTTCATAGGATGTATTTTTCCTTTAGATGTATTTATAGTGTCAGTTGAATAGGGTACTTTGGCTTTGGTTCTGTGACCGTACAGTAAGGTACTCTTCATATGATTTCTTTGGCTGTAATCAACATCAGTTATGCCTGTGTATTCCTCATGGTTTAGGTTGTGGTTGTTTGTGTAGGTCGTGGAGTGGTTTTGCTGGGGACAGGGACATCAGGCAGGCCAATCCTTGGGTCTCTGGGGTCATGTGTAAGTACATGGTTGCCCCTCTACAGAAGAGGGTGGGTTTGCTGGTAGCAGCAGTGGTGAGTCCCACGTGTGGTGAGCCATTCCATGGGGCCATCAATGGCACATGTGAACACTGGAAGGTCCACTGTGAGCCCTGTGCAGGCTGGCCCCACAGCCTCTAGTACCACAGGTGCATAGCAGCTCCACCAGTGAAGTGGACTGTGTGCCCTGAGCAAACTGATTCTCAGGCCCCTGGTGAGTACACATGAGCTTTGATTGTGTCAGGGGTGGGTGCTGGGTGGGCCAGTCTTCAGGCCCCTAGGCCACACTTGCAGGCATCCATAGTGCTATTGACCGACTCCAGGCAGTCTGATCCTGAGGCCTCTGGGCAGCATGCATGGGTGCTGTGATACTTTTGTAATATGAATTTAAAAGTATAGAAATTTAAACTTTGTGTTTAACCATTTATTTTTCAGTATTTTATTTCATTTGGATATGACCCAGACTTTTGATGAATATCTGTTGCTTAATTTAATATAACTTTACTTTTTAAATTACATAAAAATTTCATTTATAAAGTTTATCTCATTTATATTTACCTGATGTATTTATTTTTAACAACTATACCTGGATTACTTATAAAAACTGAGATATTAGACAAAGATAGTCATCATTTCTAATTATCTTTTTGTTACAGCCTGTCAAGATCAGGTGTTTATCACCCAAATATGAATCTTAAGGTTTAATGTATTGGTATTTTGCTGATAATTAATAAGATAGAAGTGTTTTCATTAAGCCGGCAATATTTAATTAGTCTTTTTGTTAATCCATTTTATGTTATGGAAGAATACCTAAGTCTGGATAACTTATAAATAAAAGAGGTTTATTTCACTCACAGTTCTGCAGTCTGTAGAAGCATGACAGTAGCATCTGCTTCTGGTAAAGCCTCAGGAGGCTTACAATCATGGCAGAAGAGGAAAGGGAAGCATACCTGTCACATAGGTAAGATGTGAGTGGGAGAGGTCTCAAACTCTTTTCAAGAACCAGATCTCATGGTAATTCATTACCTCAGGAAAGACACCAAGTCATTCATGAAGGATCCACCCTCATGACCCAAGTACCTCTCACCAGGCCCCACTTCCAACGCTGGAAAATCACATTTCACCAGAGAATTGGAGGGACAGATATCCAAAATATGTCAGTCTTGCTTATCAAGGAGTTGCATAAAGGATGATCATTTTGCTTTTAAGCTGCTTATATAATTTTATGACCTTAAAACATTTTAGAGACAAATATAAAACTGTCTGGCCATTACACCCAGGCTAAAAAATATATGCTAACAATTCTAAAGATAATTTTATTTTTATTTTACCAAAAATTTTAAAGCCACCTTATTTATTATTTACTCAAAGCATGTGAACTAAAAGGCTTTTGGGTAAATTAGTAAATATTTTAACAGTCTTAAGTATTAAATTATATGAGTTCTCATTTATTAAAACCTATCTTAATAGAATTTCTTAATTTTACCTGTAGATTTTACCCTGTAGACACAACATAGCACATGTGTAAAACACACATGAACACACATATACACACAAAGATATTATAGCTTTCATTTTAGAATTTTAGACATGAGACATTAATATGTCCTGATCTGTAATCTTATCATGGCTGTAAACCAAATTTTGGGTAAAGCAGTTTTCATAGAAATTCTTTTCTAAAAAAATGCATATTTTACTCCATTTCCCCTTTTTTTCATTTTCAAATGAGTTAGGGGTTAATTCCTTGCCGCCTTCTATCATTGGAATGCCATTAGAAAAACAATCTTTGAGTGAGATTTTCCTTGTTTTTATTTAAATTTGTAACTACAAAGATTGTTGAAGCATTCAGTTTTTATTTTAATACAAGCAAAAAAAAATCAGATTCAGAGGAGGCAGAAGAAAATCAATACATAGAGTACTTGAAAGCCTGTACATGTAAATGTTATAGGTGCAGTTTTCTTATAGAGTTCAAATAATGGCCATTGAGCTCTGAAAAAAAAAATATATATTTTTTTATATATATATGTATATATATATGTATATATGTATAGAGAGAGAGAGAGAGAGAGAGTCAGGGTCTTACTCTGTCACCCAGGCTGGAGTGAAGTAGCATAATCATGGCTCACTGCAGCCTTGGCCTCCTGGGCTCAGGGAATCCTTCTCCTGTGTGCTGAGTAACTGAGGCCACAGGCCCATACCACCCTGCCTGGCTAATTTTTGAATTTTTTGTAGAGATGGGGTTTTGTCATATTGCCCAGGCTGGTCTTGAACTCCTGGGCTCAAGCAATCCACCCACCTCAGCTTCCCATAGTGCTGGGTTTAAATGTGTGAGCCACTGCTCCTGGACAAGCTCTGATTTTTTTGTGTAATTTCCTCATCAGTTTAAAAATGTGTACAAGAATGTGCTATAATATAGCCCTCCTAGAATCCCTGAAGGAAGGTTGTTCTGGAATGCCTTTAGAATTTGAATATCTTTATTAATCTTTCAGAGCAAAGAAAATCATTTTCCCTGCTGTATGAAAATTTAAAGTGTATACTTACCAGAAACTCAACATGTCCTTGTAATAGACAGGACTTGTTTTAAAAATGCAAAAAGTCTTTTGTCATCCTAGGAGAAATGCAGGTTCCTTATTCAAGTGGGCTTATCTAAGTCAGATCTCAAATAAAGTCAGCAGGAAACATCTACCAAAAATAGGGCATCTTGGCCTGAGAGGAGACTCACCAGACACTAACGGTGAGGTGTGGAAGGGGAGAGCAAGGGCTCAGGTGACTGCTGCATACTGTTTTTAAGAATTACTGCTTTTTTCCAAAGGTAATAATTGCGGGATCTGGCCAGCAGCCTGCAATGCAATGGGGCTCTCTCTTTGCTCCCAGGCGGATCGGCAGATCGAGAAATAATAGACACACACAAGATAGTGAAAGCTGGGTCCAGGGGGGTCACCGCCTTCTGGTTCCATGATGCCAACAATGCACTGGATATGCCAGCATTTATTATTAAGTTTAGTGAGGGCAGGGGTTGGTTAGTGAGGGATTTAGGATCATTTGATTATGAGGTGAGATGGTCACATGGGGATGAAGTAGTTCTTTAACGTAACATCTGTATGCAGAAGTACAGTATACAGAGGTAAGAATTTACAATATAGTATGTACATCAGTAATTTCTAACAGAGCCTTAAAACAGAAACACAGTCTTTCCATAACCTATGATTAGCAAGATATTAATCAGCAGTAAAAGTTGCAGCAAAAGCTGGTTACAAACAATCCATAGTAACAGGACATAAAGCTAGATAACTGGTTAGACCAGAAATTCTCAGAAGGAAGTATGCCTTAACCCTAAAGAGGCCTAGAAGAGCCGTGGCAAGATGAGGGCGTTTATAGCCCTATCTTATCCATATGGACAGACACCCCCCATGCGTCCGTTTATAGGCTCTCCTCAAGGGTCGCATTCCATTCCCAGAGCTATGAACATCTGCTTTTCTGGGATAGGAATATTGGTGATGTGAAACCTCCCTGACTGTATGTCCATTTGTAGGCTCTCTGCAGGGGGAAGCACATCACGCACTGTTGGCTCATTCTGGCAGTCCAAACTGGCATTGTCTTTACACAATCCTACATGCAATTTTGTACTTACAATAATCAGGAGCATTTCATCTTTTATCCCATAGCAATAGTTTCAAGGGGTCTCCTTGCAGGTAATCTTGCTCCACTTCTGATTCTAGATATGTCAACCTAAATAAAAGACAAAGAGAGAGTCTACAAAAACACTGAGTTTATTCAGGAGTGTGCAAGGAATTTGCACTTCCAGGATATGCAGGCTGTAGGATTCATAGACCTATCCAAAGACATTGAGGGAAGGATAAACTTTTAAAGACAAAAGGAAAAAGAACATGTAGTTTGTTTTGAAGCAAAGAGAGTATTGGTGATAAGGGCTTATCTCAGGAGTTGATACCAGTTCATTAGGGAGACAGTGTTAGGCAAGTGTTCTTATACATCCAGCTAGCTGTCCTTTAACTCATGTGGCAAGCTCAAGTTTGAAAAGTCATTGGCAAAAGTTTTTGTTACAGGCATTTGTAATTGTTCTGATCATAAGCATGTATGTGTGAGGGTCCTCCCTTCTTAACCTCTTATCTTTATGTTTTGTTGGGGTTTGACCCAAGCATCTCCATTTTGAGTTTGATAACTTTTACAATATCAAACAAATTCTAAGCAAAAGAAAATGGATGTAGTGGTATTAATATTATGTAAAATAGAATTTACAACAGAAAGCAAAGATAGAAAATCTTCACTGCTAAAAGGTTGTCTTTATCACAAAGGTGTAATAAATTATAATTTATAATTCCCTAATAGCATAGCCTCATTGTATTTTTAAAAATGACAAAATTAGATCTACCATCAGTGAGAAATTTTAATATAACTTTCTCAGTAAATGATAGGTCAAGCATATAAAAATCATTTAAAAATTGTACAATGTAATGAATCACCTTGATTTATGAGGTATATGGAACCCTGATCAAAAAGGGAACAAAAAAAGTATGTGCATATACAACACTTGTGAATATTAACTATATATGACACCAAAAGGCAAGTTTCTGAATGTTTTAAAGAATCAGTTTCAGACAGACCGCATTCTGTTAGTGTAATGCAAAAAGTTTCAAACTGACATTAAAAAATTTAACTTGAAATGCCAGGAATTAGCAGATTTTAAAATGCAAGCACTATCTAATATGACAAAGAGGTAATTCAGGTAGAAATTAGAAAATACTTGGAGTTGAATAATACTAGAAATATTACTTACCAAACCTTCTGAAATATGGAAAAAGCAGTACCAGTACTTAAAGAAAACTCTATAGTCTTAACTGTTCATATTTAAAACAAATACAGAAGCTGAACATTAATGAGCTGTATATCTCACATAAGAAATTTAAGAACAACAAAATAAACCCAAATAAATTACAAAGAAAAAATAATGAAGTAACAAAAATTTTAAAAAAATTAAATAGAGAGGGTAAACAAATACTACAATCAGTTTTTTAAAAAATACTAATATATGAGAGAGACTGGCTGGATTATTAAAGAGATGGAAGAGAAGGTATACATAATTAATGATAGGTTTGAAAAGGTAAACATAGTAAAATACTATGCATTTTCTTGATTCTTATAATATAAAAATATAGATATTTAATAAAATAATGTGTTTACAAATTTGCTGCATTTCGACAGGGCCAAGCAGTCTATTAGTCATAGTGGGTACAGGGCCTAGGGCTCAGGATATTTTTACGGACTCATGAAAGGATTTAATTTTACTTTTCAAATTGTAAAAAAAAAATGAATATGATCATAATGAATATCTAATAATGAATCCAGGCAGGATTATATTTGTTTCTATACCTACAAAGTCATGAAATATAATTTTTCTATATCGCTTGTTGAATTTATGTATTTATTTTTAATATATGTTTAGGAAAGAAGGAGCTAACAAAGGCAAAAGTGCTTTGGGCCTACTAAAGTCATGATACAGCCCTGAATTCAATAGCATACAATAATCAATTTTAAAATACCTCATTATATTAAGTACAATATATATTATGTGATCTTATAATAATATAATTATGCCTCGTAGTATGTTTTGCAACTACACGTTTAAATTATGTTTTCTAAAGATAGAAAAATATTAAACAATATTTTATTAAGGTCCTCTTAAGAATCAGTTTTTAATTTTTACAGCAAAACAAATTGTCAGCAATAAGCATATATGTTATATAGTTGTAAATATAAGACTTGAATATTAACATTATTGGAATGACATAATTGTTTTGGAAAAGCTAAGCAATATCATCTTCTATTATAAAATTTAACAATAAGATATAAAAGCAATGTGAGAGTGGTATACAGAAGCTGCATGGAGCTGATTTGTAGGAGTCTATTGTGTGCAACTCTTCCCAACTCTGTGTTCAGTGTCATCACCTTGATATTTTGAAGTAGGCCATAATGAGAGGGTTTACAACATAGGAACCTGCAAACCCAGCAAATCAGGACCCCTACCCCACTGTTTGGACAGCTGACTGTTAAACATTTACTACCACACCACGGTGTGGACTATATGATACATAAAAGTAGTGTTTATAATGCTCCTATATAAAATAATTAGGGGGTGATAGGAGATTATCTTTGTATAGCTTATACTCCTCGTTACAGGATATATTTCCTTTTCTTTAAATTTCTAAGTTGGATCTGCAGTATCTTTAGAATTTGTAACCAGAACTACTTTTTAATTCCGCTTAGATGATTTCAGATGTTTTCAGGCAATATTATTTTACTATCACAATACTAAATTAAAACCAAAACAGGTATGGCCTTTAAAATTCAGTGTGATACTTTGTGGAAGGGAGATTGGAAAACAAGCAGTGTAGACTGGCAGAAACAAAAATTATATACCTTCCCTAAAAGCTGAATAAGATCTTGAGTTTTATAACAGTGTCTTATTTGATATTTCACAGTGTTAATGGATGCTGCCTTTAATAAGGAAAATATAAATATATCTGGAACAGTACATTTTGTTTTTCAGTACAAGGGTCTTTGGTAGCCACAAACATGGATTATTAGAATTTCATTCGAAATTGTGTGGGTGAAATTCAAAATGGAAGAATTGTCACTGTAAATTTCTTGAGCTTAGGGAAATTTCTGATTGAATTTTTTACTTCAGAAATTTTCAAAAATACTAAGAAGCAAATAATAATTTGTATTTCCACACTCATAATTTAATGCTATTACTTTCTTGGCATAGTTGCTTGTAATTTTATACCTTTTTTGTTAAGAAAAATCACTATTGTTACTGAAAAGTATTATACATGTTTATTGAAAATATTCAAACAAAAAAGTTTAGAAAAGAAAGAAAAAATATAACCCAAATATTCTATCTGGAAATTTTTATACATAACATTCTGGAAACACCTTTGCAGGCGTTTATCTGTACATAAATACAGAAAAATGAGGGTTGAAAGAAAGGAAACCTTACACATTCAGTCCCTGAGTTCCCAGAACTCCATTCATGCAATTTAATCAAGAACCTATTTCCAGAACTCCATTCATGCAATTTAATCAAGAACCTAGAATTGGATGCCAAGGTGCATAGGAATGACCCTATATGCCTATATTTCCAATCTCATTGAACAAACTCTTCTTTCTCTAGATGACATTTCCAAGCCCGTGAAACTAAGCCCCTCAAGCAGCCCCAACTTGTTCGTTCCTCTGTCAGTATGAAGATTCTCCTTGAATCTATACCCTTACTTAATCAATCCTCACACTTTCCCCATCATCTCCTGAATTTTCTCCAGCCTGCCTTGCAGAGTAAATATTTTTCTAATAATAATTTCTACCACATGGTATATCTCTGTGACCCCTAAGACTGGTATTGACCTGAAACAAAATACTCCAAAATATTAAACCCTTCTCAGATAGTTTGGTTACTTATCATTCACCATTTTTATTTTTTTTTATTTTTTATTTTTTAAATTTATTTATTATTATTATACTTTAAGTTGTAGGGTACATGTGCATAACGTGCAGGTTTGTTACATATGTATACTTGTGCCATGTTGGTGTGCTGCACCCATTAACTCGTCATTTACATCAGGTATAACTCCCAATGCAATCCCTCCCCCCTCCCCCCTCCCCATGATAGGCCCCGGTGTGTGATGTTCCCCTTCCTGAGTCCAAGTGATCTCATTGTTCAGTTCCCACCTATGAGTGAGAACATGCGGTGTTTGGTTTTCTGTTCTTGTGATAGTGTGCTAAGAATGATGGTTTCCAGCTGCATCCATGTCCCTACAAAGGACACGAACTCATCCTTTTTTATGGCTGCATAGTATTCCATGGTGTATATGTGCCACATTTTCTTAATCCAGTCTGTCACTGATGGACATTTGGGTTGATTCCAAGTCTTTGCTATTGTGAATAGTGCCGCAATAAACATACGTGTGCATGTGTCTTTATAGCAGCATAATTTATAATCCTTTGGGTATATACCCAGTAATGGGATGGCTGGGTCATATGGTACATCTAGTTCTAGATCCTTGAGGAATCGCCATACTGTTTTCCATAATGGTTGAACTAGTTTACAATCCCACCAACAGTGTAAAAGTGTTCCTATTTCTCCACATCCTCTCCAGCACCTGTTGTTTCCTGACTTTTTAATGATCGCCATTCTAACTGGTGTGAGATGGTATCTCATTGTGGTTTTGATTTGCATTTCTCTGATGGCCAGTGATGATGAGCATTTTTTCATGTGTCTGTTGGCTGTATGAATGTCTTCTTTTGAGAAATGTCTGTTCATATCCTTTGCCCACTTTTTGATGGGGTTGTTTGTTTTTTTCTTGTAAATTTGTTTGAGTTCTTTGTAGGTTCTGGATATTAGCCCTTTGTCAGACGAGTAGATTGCAAAAATTTTCTCCCATTCTGTAGGTTGCCTGTTCACTCTGATGGTAGTTTCTTTTGCTGTGCAGAAGCTCTTTAGTTTAATTAGATCCCATTTGTCAATTTTGGCTTTTGCTGCCATTGCTTTTGGTGTTTTAGACATGAAGTCTTTGCGCATGCCTATGTCCTGAATGGTACTACCTAGGTTTTCCTCTAGGATTTTTATGGTATTAGGTCTAACATTTAAGTCTCTAATCCATCTTGAATTAATTTTCGTATAAGGAGTAAGGAAAGGATCCAGTTTCAGCTTTCTACTTATGGCTAGCCAATTTTCCCAGCACCATTTATTAAATAGGGAATCCTTTCCCCATTTCTTGTTTTTGTCAGGTTTGTCAAAGATCACATGGCTGTAGATGTGTGGTATTATTTCTGAGGACTCTGTTCTGTTCCATTGGTCTATATCTCTGTTTTGGTACCAGTACCATGCTGTTTTGGTTACTGTAGCCTTGTAGTATAGTTTGAAGTCAGGTAGCGTGATGCCTCCAGCTTTGTTCTTTTGACTTAGGATTGTCTTGGAGATGCGGGCTCTTTTTTGGTTCCATATGAACTTTAAAGCAGTTTTTTCCAATTCTGTGAAGAAACTCATTGGTAGCTTGATGGGGATGGCATTGAATCTATAAATTACCTTGGGCAGTATGGCCATTTTCACGATATTGATTCTTCCTATCCATGAGCATGGTAGTTCTTCCATTTGTTTGTGTCCTCTTTTATTTCACTGAGCAGTGGTTTGTAGTTCTCCTTGAAGAGGTCCTTTACATCCCTTGTAAGTTGGATTCCTAGGTATTTTATTCTCTTTGAAGCACTTGTGAATGGAAGTTCATTCCTGATTTGGCTCTCTGTTTGTCTGTTACTGGTGTATAAGAATGCTTGTGATTTTTGCACATTAATTTTGTATCCTGAGACTTTGCTGAAGTTGCTTATCAGCTTAAGGAGATTTTGGGCTGAGACAATAGGGTTTTCTACATATACAATCATGTCATCTGCAAACAGGGACAATTTGACTTCTTCTTTTCCTAACTGAATACCCTTGATTTCTTTCTCTTGCCTAATTGCCCTAGCCAGAACTTCCAACACTATGTTGAATAGGAGTGGTGAGAGAGGGCATCCCTGTCTTGTGCCAGTTTTCAAAGGGAATTTTTCCAGTTTTTGCCCATTCAGTATGATATTGGCTGTGGGTTTGTCATAAATAGCTCTTATGATTTTGAGGTACGTTCCATCAATACCGAATTTATTGAGCATTTTTAGCATGAAGGGCTGTTGAATTTTGTCAAAAGCCTTTTCTGCATCTATTGAGATAATCATGTAGTTCTTGTCTTTGGTTCTGTTTATATGCTGGATTATGTTTATTGATTTGCCAATGTTGAACCAGCCTTGCATCCCAGGGATGAAGCCCACTTGATCATGGTGGATAAGCTTTTTGATGTGTTGCTGAATCCGGTTTGCCAGTATTTTATTGAGGATTTTTGCATCGATGTTCATCAGGGATATTGGTCTAAAATTCTCTTTTTTTGTTGTGTCTCTGCCAGGCTTTGGTATCAGGATGATGTTGGCCTCATAAAAT
This sequence comes from Macaca mulatta, assembly GCF_049350105.2. Taxonomy (NCBI): domain Eukaryota; kingdom Metazoa; phylum Chordata; class Mammalia; order Primates; family Cercopithecidae; genus Macaca; species Macaca mulatta. Next base: position 127,725,703 of record NC_133414.1, read on the forward strand.
GAGTTAGGGAGGATTCCCTCTTTTTCTATTGATTGGAATAGTTTCAGAAGGAATGGTACCAACTCCTCCTTGTACCTCTGGTAGAATTCAGCTGTGAATCCATCTGGCCCTGGACTTTTTTTGGTTGGTAGGCTATTAATTATTGCCTCAATTTCAGAGCCTGCTATTGGTCTATTCAGGGATTCAACTTCTTCCTGGTTTAGTCTTGGAAGAGTGTAAGTGTCCAGGAAATTATCCATTTCTTCTAGATTTTCCAGTTTATTTGCATAGAGGTGTTTATAGTATTCTCTGATGGTAGTTTGTATTTCTGTGGGGTCGGTGGTGATATCCCCTTTATCATTTTTAATTGCGTCGATTTGATTCTTCTCTCTTTTCTTCTTTATTAGTCTTGCTAGTGGTCTGTCAATTTTGTTGATCTTTTCAAAAAACCAACTCCTGGATTCATTGATTTTTTGGAGGGTTTTTTGTGTCTCTATCTCCTTCAGTTCTGCTCTGATCTTAGTTATTTCTTGCCTTCTGCTAGCTTTCGAATGTGTTTGCTCTTGCTTCTCTAGTTCTTTTAATTGCGATGTTAGAGTGTCAATTTTAGATCTTTCCTGCTTTCTCTTGTGGGCATTTAGTGGTATAAATTTCCCTCTACACACTGCTTTAAATGTGTCCCAGAGATTCTGGTATGTTGTATCTTTGTTCTCATTGGTTTCAAAGAACATCTTTATTTCTGCCTTCATTTCGTTATGTACCCAGTAGTCATTCAGGAGCAGGTTGTTCAGTTTCCATGTAGTTGAGCGGTTTTGATTGAGTTTCTTAGTCCTGAGTTCTAGTTTGATTGCACTGTGGTCTGAGAGACAGTTTGTTATAATTTCTGTTCTTGTCCATTTGCTGAGGAGTGCTTTACTTCCAATTACGTGGTCAATTTTGGAGTAAGTACGATGTGGTGCTGAGAAGAATGTATATTCTGTTGATTTGGGGTGGAGAGTTCTATAGATGTCTATTAGGTCTGCTTGCTGCAGAGATGAGTTCAATTCCTGGATATCCTTGTTAACTTTCTGTCTCGTTGATCTGTCTAATGTTGACAGTGGAGTGTTGAAGTCTCCCATTATTATTGTATGGGAGTCTAAGTCTCTTTGTAAGTCTCTAAGGACTTGCTTTATGAATCTGGGTGCTCCTGTATTGGGTGCATATATATTTAGGATAGTTAGCTCTTCCTGTTGAATTGATCCCTTTACCATTATGTAATGGCCTTCTTTGTCTCTTTTGATCTTTGATGGTTTAAAGTCTGTTTTATCAGAGACTAGTATTGCAACCCCCGCTTTTTTTTGTTCTCCATTTGCTTGGTAAATCTTCCTCCATCCCTTTATTTTGAGCCTATGTATGTCTCTGCGTGGGAGATGGGTCTCCTGAATACAGCAGACTGATGGGTCTTGACTCTTTATCCAGTTTGCCAGTCTGTGTCTTTTAATTGGAGCATTTAGTCCATTTACATTTAAGGTTAAGATTGTTATGTGTGAACTTGATCCTGCCATTATGATATTAACTGGTTATTTTGCTCGTTAGTTGATGCAGTTTCTTCCTAGCCTTGATGGTCTTTACATTTTGGCATGTTTTTGCAATGGCTGGTACCGGTTGTTCCTTTCCATGTTTAGTGCTTCCTTCAGGGTCTCTTGTAAGGCAGGCCTAGTGGTGACAAAATCTCTAAGCATTTGCTTATCTGTAAAGGATTTTATTTCTCCTTCACTTATGAAACTTAGTTTGGCTGGATATGAAATTCTGGGTTTAAAATTCTTTTCTTTAAATATGTTGAATATTGGCCCCCACTCTCTTCTGGCTTGTAGAGTTTCTGCCGAGAGATCTGCTGTTAGTCTGATGGGCTTCCCTTTGTGGGTAACCCGACCTTTCACTCTGGCTGCTCTTAAGATTTTTTCCTTCATTTCAACTTTGGTGAATCTGGCAATTATGTGTCTTGGAGTTGCTCTTCTCGAGGAGCATCTTTGTGGCGTTCTCTGTATTTCCTGGATTTGAATGTTGGCCTGCCCTACTAGGTTGAGGAAGTTCTCCTGGATGATATCCTGAAGAGTGTTTTCCAACTTGGTTCCATTTTCCCCCTCACTTTCAGGCACCCCAATCAGACGTAGATTTGGTCTTTTTACATAATCCCATACTTCTTGCAGGCTTTGTTCATTTCTTTTTCTTCTTTTTTCTTTTGGTTTCTCTTCTCGCTTCATTTCATTCATTTGATCCTCAATCGCTGATACTCTTTCTTCCAGTTGATCGAGTCGGTTACTGAAGCTTGTGCATTTGTCACGTATTTCTCGTGTCATGGTTTTCATCTCTTTCATTTCGTTTATGACCTTCTCTGCATTGATTACTCTAGCCATCAATTCTTCCGCTTTTTTTTCAAGATTTCTAGTTTCTTTGCGCTGGGTACGTAATTCCTCCTTCAGCTCTGAGAAATTTGATGGACTGAAGCCTTCTTCTCTCATCTCGTCAAAGTCATTCTCCGTCCAGCTTTGATCCGTTGCTGGCGATGAGCTGCGCTCCTTTGCCGGGGGAGATGCGCTCTTATTTTTTGAATTTCCAGCTTTTCTGCCCTGCTTTTTCCCCATCTTTGTGGTTTTATCTGCCTCTGGTCTTTGATGATGGTGATGTACTGATGGGGTTTTGGTGTAGGTGTCCTTCCTGTTTGATAGTTTTCCTTCTAACAGTCAGGACCCTCAGCTGTAGGTCTGTTGGAGATTGCTTGAGGTCCACTCCAGACCCTGTTTGCCTGGGTATCAGCAGCAGAGGCTGCAGAAGATAGAATATTTCTGAACAGCGAGTGTACCTGTCTGATTCTTGCTTTGGAAGCTTCCTCTCAGGGGTGTACTCCACCCTGTGAGGTGTGGGGTGTCAGACTGCCCCTAGTGGGGGATGTCTCCCAGTTAGGCTACTCAGGGGTCAGGGACCCACTTGAGCAGGGAGTCTGTCCCTTCTCAGATCTCAACCTCCGTGTTGGGAGATCCACTGCTCTCTTCAAAGCTGTCAGACAGAGTCGTTTGCGTCTGCAGAGGTTTCGGCTGAGTTTGTTATTGTTTACTGTGCCCTGTCCCTAGAGGTGGAGTCTACAGAGACAGGCAGGTTTCCTTGAGTTGCTGTGAGCTCCACCCAGTTCGAGCTTCCCAGCAGCTTTGTTTACCTACTTAAGCCTCAGCAATGGCGGGCGCCCCTCCCCCAGCCTCACTGCTGCCTTGCCGGTAGATCACAGACTGCTGTGCTAGCAATGAGGGAGGCTCCGTGGGTGTGGGACCCTCCCGGCCAGGTGTGGGATATGATCTCCTGGTGTGCCTGTTTGCTTAAAGCGCAGTATTGGGGTGGGAGTTACCAGATTTTCCAGGTGTTGTGTGTCTCAGTTCCCCTGGCTAGGAAAAGGGATTCCCTTCCCCCTTGCGCTTCCCAGGTGAGGCAATGCCTCGCCCTGCTTCAGCTCTTGCTGGTCAGGCTGCAGCAGCTGACCAGCACCGATCGTCCGGCACTCCCCAGTGAGATGAACCCAGTACCTCAGTTGAAAATGCAGTAATCACCGGTCTTCTGTGTCGCTTGCGCTGGGAGTTGGAGACTGGAGCTGTTCCTATTCCCATTCACCATTTTTATAACACACACACACTCATATACATACACTCACTTTGTTGAGAATACAGAGAACTTAAAAACAATGGCATACGTAATCTATAAATTGTCAGATGAAGTATTTGTTTTCGTTTCCCATGTCAGTTGTTGTTTCTGGAAGGTGGAAGAGGGAATTAGGAATAATTATTCTTTATTTTATATGTTGCTCAGTGGCCAAATCAGCATAGGTTCATTTTAAACATCAGCTGTTCTGGTAATTATCATACTTAGATGTAATAGTAATTTGGCTCAAATACTTCATTTTTGGTCTCTATATTGCTTAAGCATCTGTCCATGAATTAGCTTTTGTAATGTTTCAATATGTTCTGGTTCATGTTGGGTATATTTGTTTCTGTTACAGTAAGTTAATACCATAGATTTTCAAAGTAGTCCTTGGATAATGTTTAATATGTTTCCTTAGACAGGCAGCAATTTAAATCGTTTTAAGTGCTTCTTAATCTACTTTTCATCTTATTCAAATTCGATACTAGCAATGAACTTGCAAATGATTTTCTCGTATTTTACGGAATACATTAGGTTAGATTTGAAAGAAAAATAGGTGAATTGTCACAGAAAAGAAAATATTTATTACTTATTCATATAGATATATAAAATTTATTTTTCTAACTCAAGTTATTATATTATTGTTGATTTACATATGAATTCCAGAGTAGCATCTGCATACGAACCGTTTCCTCATGCAGAAATCATCAACAGAGAGGGTATGCTGTTGATTAGCCTTTTGAATATCCTCAGCACATGTATATTTCTGTCTCCTAATATTTGACATGGTTTTTGCCTGCATATAACCTCCATATTTTATGATTAGATGATAGAAATATAATTAGGCACATAAATGAGGTAATTTTTACAAAATATTTTTTAGTGAGATAAAATTCACAAAACTTTAAATCAACCATTTTAAACAGCCCAGTGTCATTTTGTGTATTCACAAAGATGGGCATCCACCGCTTCCATCTAGTTTCAAAACATTTCAGCACCACAAAGTAAAACCCTCTACCCACTAAGCAGTTGCTCCTCATTCTCTCCTTGGCCAGATCCCTGGCAGTCACCAACCTGAAGTGTATCTTTGTATTTACCTATTCTGCATATTTCAAATAAATAGAATTACACAATATGTGACCTTTTGTGTTTGGCTTCTTTCCCTTATCTTTATGTTTTTGAAGTTTTTTCAGATTATGTCATGTATTAGTACTTCTGTTTTTTTGAGACAGTCTTACTCTGTCTCTAAGACTGGAGTGCAGTGGTAAGATCTCAGCTCATTGCAACCTCTGCCTCCTGGGTTCTAGCTATTCTCTTGCCTCAGCCTCCCGAGTAACTGAGATTACAGGCACACACAACTGTGCCTGGCTAATTTTTTTATTTTTAGTAGAGAAAGGGTTTCACCAACTTGGCCAGGCTGGTCTGGAACTCCTAACCTCAAGTGATGCACTCCCCTCAGCCTCCCAAAGTGTTGGGATTCAGGCATGAGCCACCACACCCCACCTCATTGTATTTTCATAACACAATTTATTTGTCACTTCATCCCTTGATTGATATTTGGGCTGTTTCTATCTTTTGACAATTGTGAATAGTGCTGCTAAGAACACGAGTGTATTTGTTTGATAACCTGTTTTCACTTCTTTTGGGTATACTCCTAGGAGTGGAATTGCCGGTTAATATGGTTGTTCTATTTTTAACTTTTTGAGACACCACCAAAATGTTTTCCACAGTTCGAAATGAATCATGTTGGCTGAGGTAGGTAGATCGCAAGGTCAGGAATTTGAGACCAGGCTAGCCAACATGGTGAAACCCAGTCTCTACTAAAAAAAATACAAATATTATCTGGGCATGGTGGTGTGTACCTGTAATTCCAGCTACTTGGGAGGCTGAGGCAGGAGAATTGCATGAACCCGGGAGGCGGAGGTTCAGTGAGCCGAGATCGCACCACTGTATTCCAGCCTGGGCAACAGAGCAAGACTCTGTCTTAAACAAAAAAAAAGAAAAGAAAAGAATCATTTTATAGTATTTCCACCAGCAATGTATGCGAGTTTCGATCTCTTCACATTTTTGCCATCACTTATTTTTGATTTTTAAAATTTTACAGCCATCCTCATGGGTGTGAAGGCGTATCTCATTTTGGTTATCCCTAATAACTAATAATGTTGAACATCTTTTCATATGGTTCTGGCCATTTGTGTATCTTTTTCACAGAAACGTCTATTTGAGTTCTTTGCCCATTTCTTAGTTGGATTGATGATTTGTTGTTGTTGCATTGTAAGGGTTCTTTATATAGTCTAGATGCTAGATCCCTATCAGATAAATAATTTGCAAGTATTTTCTCCCATTCGGTAGATTGTCTTTTCACTTTTTTAAACATATTGTTTAATGCACAAAGGTTTTAAATTTTGATGAAGTTCAGTTTATACTTTTTTTCTTTTGTTGCTTGTACTTTTGGTGCCATGTCTACGAATTGATTGCCAAGTCCAACATCATAAAGATTTACCCCTCTGTTTTCTTCTAACAGTTTTGCTTTAGCTCTTGTAATCAGGTTTTTGATCAACTTTGAGGTAATTTTTATATATGGTGTGAGTCCAACGTCATTTTACTTTTGCATTAGTATTCGGTTGGTGCAAAAGTAATGGTGGTTTTGGTATTACTTTTATGGCAAAAACTGCAGTTTTTTTTTTTTTTTTTGAGACGGAGTCTTGCTCTGTGCCCCAGGCTGGAGTGCAGTGGCGCGATCTCGGCTCACTGCAAGCTCCGCCCCCCCGGGTTCACGCCATTCTCCTGCCTCAGCCTCCCGAGTAGCTGGGACTACAGGCGCCTGCCACCTCGCCCGGCTAATTTTCTTGTATTTTTAGTAGAGACGGGGTTTCACCGTGTTAGCCAGGATGGTCTCGATCTCCTGACCTCGTGATCCGCCCGTCTCGGCCTCCCAAAGTGCTAGGATTACAGGCTTGAGCCACCGTGCCCGGCAACTGGTTATTTTTGCAGCAATCTAATATATCCAGTTGTCCCAGTACAATTTTTTTGAAGAGTCTATTCTTTCCCGATTGAATATTCTTGGCCCTGATGTCTAAAATCAATTGGCTGTAGATGTATGGGTTTATCTCTGGACTCTCACTTTTATTCCATTACTCTATATGTTTATCTTTACAAACATTTCAAAGCTAAATAAGCTAGGAATTGGGCATTATCCAAAATGTTTTTAAATGATTAATCTGGAATTTTAAATTAAGATATAATTATGTAGATAATATGTTGTAGGCACTGTGCTAGGTAGAACAAACATATGATACTGAATATGATACTGTCCCTACTCTCAAAAAAGAGCTTAATGTTTAGTGTGGGTCCAACATTAGTAAATCAACAATTTAAGTTCAGTCTGATAAATGCTCAAATAGAATACGGGATGTTATAGGAGTGTAGGGGACATAGCTGGTACTCACCAGTGTCTGTTCTACTCCAAGTAATTAGTCTGAAGTAATCATGAACCCTATTCTCCTTGCCAGGCATGATTTTTTCAAGGATAGGTATGCCTACGTCAATTTAAGCCATGAGAGTCCGCAGGAGAGGTTACTGAGGAGTTCTGGATATGTTTTTATTGCTCTTAAGAGAAAGCGATAGGAAGCTTCTCTCTTGCCAGTGAAAATAAATGAGAAAATGTGTTCCAAAATGGTAATTGTTGTATGAAGCCACACTGGAGACTGCAGAGAGTCAAGACTGAACTATCTTCTGATGGCATCACTGAATCTTTGGCTGACCCAACTCTGAAGTCAGAACCATCTTTAGTCTTCCTTTTATGTGAGCTTATCGTATCCTTAACTCTTTATTATAGTTTAAACATGGAATTCTGTTTCCTGAAGATAAAAAATCCTGTAAGGAACACAGTACTAGAAGTACATCTAAATGAGATCAAGGAATACTTAAACGGCTTCTCAGAGAAGATGGTATTTGAGTTGAATGTTGACTTTTGAATTGAATATTAAAGAACAAGTAATAGTTAGCTAATCAAAGACAGAAGGAGGTACTGTAAGAAGCAGCATGATTTTTAAAATATTTTCTCTCAACTTACAGGTGGCCTTTTCATTTTGTTTGTTTCCTGTACTGTGCAAAAGCCTTTTCGTCTGGTACAGTCCCACTTACTTATTTTTACTTTTGTTGACTGTATTTGGTGTCATATCCAATATATCTTTACCAAGACTAGTGTCAAGGAGCTTTTTCCCTTTGTTTAATTATCAGAATTTTATGGTTTCAATTCTCATACAACTTAATACAAAAACAATTTAAAAATGGACAAAAGACTTGAATAGGCATTTTCCCAAAGAAAACATACAAAAGGACAATAGGTATATGAAAAGGTTCTCAACATTACTAAGCATCAGGGAAATGAAAATTAAAACCACAATGAGATATTATCTTATATATGATGGGATGCCTGTTATCAAAAAATAAAAAGTACAAGTGTTGGCGAGGATGTGGAGAAAAGGGAAACTTGAAGCACTGTTAGTGAGAGTGTCAGTTGGTACAGCCATTATAGGAAACAATATGGAGATTCCCCAGAAAATTAGAAATAAAAATATCATATGATCCAACAAATCTACTTCTGGGTATGTATTCAAAGGAACTGAAATAAGTCTTTCCAAGAGATATCTGCACTCCCATTACAGCGTTATTCCCAATGGTCAAAATATGCAAACAACCCGTTTGTCTATTGATAGATGAATGGATAAAGAAATAATATATATTTAAATATTTAAATATGTATTTATAAATTTAGTATTTATATGTGTATTATATATCCATATTGAATAGATATTTAATAGATATTATATATCTATATTTAATAGATATTTACTATAATAGATCTGTATTTTATATATATTTAATAGATATATAGTATACATCTATATTTCATAGATATATAACATATATATTATACACACACACACACCCATTGGAAATTTTTCAGCCTTGAAAAAGGAGATCCTGTCATTTGCAACAACCTGGATGAACCTAGAGTATATTACGCTAAGTGAAATAAGCCAGATACCAAAGAAAAATATTGCAGGATCTTACTTATATGTGGAAAGAAAAAAGGTCTAATTAATAGAAGAAGAAGGTAAAACTGTGCTTACCAGGGGTGGGGAGGGGGTGTGTATGGGAAATGGGGAGATGTTGGTCAATGTGCAGATCTAATGTGCAGCATGGAGAGTATAGTTACTAATATTTTATACTTGAAACTTACTGAGAGGCTAGATCCTAAATGTTCCCACCACATCAAAAAAATGGTAACTACATGAAAGGATAGATTTATTAATTAGCGTGACTGTAGTTCACTATGTATATCAAAATATGTTACATACCTTAAACACATATAAATTTTATAAAAATAAATTAACAGTAATTAAATAGGAAGCACAAATGGTAAAAAGAGCCTTAAGATATTACACATGGTAACAAAGATTTTACAGTATAAATAGGATAATAGAATATAGAAATAAAAAGACAATGTATGCTGTCATATGTAATGTGTTTTCTAGGTTTCACATCAATCTTCTTAGGAAGATAATTGAATATAGGGGAATAGATGGAAGAGACATTTGGAAATGCTGTAACTCAACAGCAACATGATTTTAAAAGCACATAATTGTTGAGGCCAGATGTGTTGATACCACACCTTGAGGAGTTTTCAAAGGATCAAAGTTATAATAAAGAGATAATGATATGGTCTAGTTAATTACTGCCTATAGTAGCATATTAAATCTGTAAACTACAGTGCTGTTACCAAATCTAAGATATTGATACCTTCTGATATTATCAAGATCACAAGGAAGAGAATGCCTAGAGACCATTTTCAGTGGTTTTCTAGGACTGAGCTGTGAATAGTGGTAATCTGAAAACAATGGCAAGTGGAGTCTATATTCCAACCCATATTTAGGGGGAAATAAGTTTTGGCACTTTGGAAATTCATCTATCAAGAATATATATCAATAGTTGTACTCATCACTGTGTTCATACTCTGCTGACCAAAATTTAAATGCTAGCTAAAAAGGATTCTGGGAAGCATGGGTTTTAGTTTTGCATCCTTGTACCTGTCTAAAACTCAGGATGTTTTATTACTAAAAAGAAGAAAGGAAGAATTATTTCTGGATAACAATTAACTGTGGAATTATATAAATCCCCAACAGTAAGTTATTTAGCCTAGGAACTAGGCAGAGGCAAGGAGATCATATAGGCAAGTAATCTAGTTATCTAGATGTGAAGTAATAAATAATGCTACGAGACTTATGAGGTTGGAGCTGAAAAGGATTGGGTGGATCCAATAAATGTTGCAAGGAAAGCAGCACTATAACTTCATGACTGGAAAAAAAAAGAAATAAATAAAAATCAACGCGTGATTATTTTTATATGATCTTCAGTGAGTAATCAAGTTGGTTATAAATAAGAACTCCTGTTACATTAACAGTAATAATAGGGATCAGAAAGAGGATGGTTCTTTTTAAAAATACATGGTTTAGAGTTTTAAAGAATCTAGTTTGTAAAGGACAAGAACTGTCTTTCTCTTACGAATTTCACTCAAATACGTAGCATATTTTGATTATCTTGACAAGCAACCTAATTTTACATGTCGTGATATACTTGATATTCTGTGAGAGGCCTAAAGAACTGATAATAGAAAGGGAAAATGCATCAGGCGGATGAATGTGCTCCATTATTTATTTGTTACTCATCATACTGGAAAATCCTAAGGGTAGAGACTGGTGAGATTATCACACACACAAACACAGGATTTTTTGCTAAGTCACAATACACGAATAATGTAAAACTAACTTAAAAAAAAAGAGTCACTATTACAAATACAAATTCTAGGACCTAACATTAACTTTCTTTTTTTTTTTCCTCTCTTTTTTTTTTTTTGAGACAGAGTCTTACTCTGTCTCCCAGGCTGGTGTGCAGTGGCGCAATCCCAGCTCACTGCAACCTCTGCCTCCCGGGTTTAAATGGTTCTCATGCCTCAGTCTCCCAAGTATCTGGGATTACAGACATGCACTGCCACACCCAGCTAGTGTGTGTGTGTGTGTGTGTGTGTGTGTCTGTGTATATATATATATTTTTTTTTCCCTTTAGTAGAGACAGGGTTTTACCATGTTGGCCAGGCTGGCCTCGTACTCCTCACCTCAAGTGATCCTCCCACCTCGGCCACCCAAAGTGCTGGGATTACAGGCCACTGCGCCTGGCCTAAAGTTAGCATTTTAAGAGACAATCTTCTTGCCCATTTGTCATTGCAAAAATGCACATACCTCTAATGGGATAACCATTTCTATCATGAAATAAAGGTATGTGAGTCTTGATTCTGTCTGTGCTAATGTAAGTATTTTTATCACTGTAAGTTTGTACATTTGATTGTTTGGGACTTGTCTTGGACAGTTTCTTACTGTGTGTTTGAATTTTGTCTATAGATTTACACTATAAGGAAACAAGTTTATTATTTTCTTTTGTAAGAATTTATAGTAATTTCAAAGTTATGAGTTGAAATGTTTTGATAGAAGATTACATAACCATGGGTTCTGATTCAAAAATAAGTCCAGTCAGTAATACTCGTAGTTACTTGCTATGAGTTGTTAATTAACTTGTCGTTAATTTTTTGCAAGATAAATGCAATTAGTAATGGGTTATCATTATTGACTCCCAAACCATCCTATTTGGATATGTGACATGTGCATTTTAAGAGTTACAGATACTGAAAGCAAGATCTAATATGGAATTTTGAAACACGTTTAGCTATCTAACAAGTCCTTTGATCATAGATTATTTCTAAGAATAATAAAACGTAGATATCCCAAACTATTTTGACACCAATGATTTCTTGGAAAGTGAGCAATTTGATATTTCCCTTGACGGACATATTAGCAGGGCTATGTTTGCTCATAACTGTAAGTAAATTCCTTTATTATAAAATAAATTTACCTTTATTATAATTATTATGTTTTATTATCTTCAAGTGAATTGCCAGTACTATCATAGGGAAAAGAGGGTTCTTGAGTCTGAGAACTTTGAAATTTTGCTTCCTCTTAAAAATAAAAAAGCAAGTTTTATATGTAACATCTTGATAAGGAACTATTGATACCAGGCTCTGAAAATTAAAATTAGTATCTATGGAAAAAGTAAGCCAAACTAATGTTATTCACTAAAACATCTAAAATCAACTTTTGATATATACAACATACCGTGGTTATTATGCACTTTTATATCTTTGCCAAATTATCCTTACGATTTTCCAGGTCACTACAATGAAACAGATTTTCCACTTCATGCTACACAGTGGCAATTCATTAGTGTCTATAATGGCACTTGAATTCAATCAACCATATTAAGAACTGACCTATTTACAGGATGATTCAAAGAATGGTGATACATATATTTAGATATTGATAGCCTTAGATTCTGGTAAAAGGTAATGTATTTTATGACTGATGAAATTAATACTGGAACAATGAGTTTAATTGACCACCAGACAGTATGCAAATAAAATGTCAAAAATTCATATAATTTAGTAGTCCATTAAGCCTAATGGAGTTATATCCCACATAAACCAAAGGATTCAAGTAGAATTCTATTTTGGATAATCATCCATTACTATTTGAATATAATTTAGAAAAATGCTTAGTTCTTTACTGTTTGAATGTAACTTAGAAAAATGCTTAATCTAAAATGTTTAAAATATTTATATGATATTTTACTAGATAAAAATAAACATGCTCAAGAGTTTAAAAATAGATGCACTTTATCACTTCTAAAGAGGTTGTAAGTCTACAATGCAAATATTGTCAGTCTCTAGATGTGCCGGCAAGATGGCATCTGGTCTGCCACCAGCTGATAGTGTAGTTCCTAGAAAACCTGGAATTTTCAAAAGCTGTGTTATAACAATTGCTGTATCCATGAGAATAAAAGGGCCTTAGGGCCTAAAGAGTTTGAAAAAAATTACAAAAATAAAGTTATATTTTCCTGTAGAAATTTTAATAAATGCTATCTTAGATTCTCTAAAAGACTTTGTAAATCTAAATGTGAAAGCAAAATATTTATTAACATATATTTTCATGATCTTGGAATAGGCAAAGTTTTCTAAATGAGACTTTTCAAATCATTAATCATAAAAGAAAAAACTAATAACCTGGACCATATTAAAGTAAGAACATATCTTTGTCAAAGTACATTATTAAATTAGTGATAATTAGGTATTGATGGGATGTATCTCAAAATAATAAGAGCTACTTATGACAAACCCACAGCCAATATCATACTGAATGGGCAAAAACTGGAAGCATTCCCTTTGAAAACTGGCACAAGACAGGGATGCCCTCTCTCACCACTCCTGTTCAACATAGTGTTGGAAGTTCTGGCCAGGGCAATCAAGCAGGAGAAAGAAATAAAGGGTATTCAATTAGGAAAAGAGGAAATCAAATTGTCCCTGTTTGCAGATGACATGATTGTATATTTAGAAAACTCAGCCCAAAATCTCCTTAAGCTGATAAGCAACTTCAGCAAAGTCTCAGGATACAAAATCAATGTGCAAAAATCACAAGCATTCTTATACACCAATAACAGACAAACAGAGAGCCAAATCTTGAGTGAACTCCCATTCACAATTGCTTCAAAGAGAATAAAATACCTAGGAATCCAACTTACAGGGGATGTGAAGGACCTCTTCAAGGAGAACTACAAACCACTGCTCAACGAAATAAAAGAGGACACAAACAAATGGAAGAACATTCCATACTCGCGGATAGGAAGATTCAATATCATGAAAATGGCCATACTGCCCAAGGTAATTTATAGATTCAATGCCATCTCCATCAAGCTACCAATGACTTTCTTCACAGAATTGGAAAAAACTACTTTAAAGTTCATATGGAACCAAAAAATAGCCTGCATTGCCAAGTCAGTCCTAAGCCAAAAGAACAAAGCTGGAGGCATCATGCTACCTGACTTCAAACTATACTACAAGGCTACAGTAACTAAAACAGCATGGTACTGGTACCAAAACAGAGATATAGACCAATGGAACAGAACAGAGCCCTCAGAAATAATACCACACATCTCCAACCATCTGATCTTTGACAAACCTGACAAAAACAAGAAATGGGGAACATATTCCCTATTTAATAAATGATGCTGGGAAAACTGGCTAGCCATATGTAGAAAGCTGAAACTGGATCCCTTCCTTTACATTGCTTTTAAAGGTAGGAACAAAATGCAGTTCCTTACAACCACTATTGTTATTTTGCCCTGGTCTGGAAGATGAGCCAATGCAAGCAGATAAGAAGTATATTTATTAGAAATGCAATCATATCTATTGAAGAAACAGCAAAACAATAATATAATTCATTATTGTACATAGTTATAACATTATATAAAAGCTTTTAAAATTATTTGACTGTGGAATAATTATAGCCTCCTTTCTAAGTCTGATTTCAACTTGATAGTGTAATCATTTGATGACTTCTCTGTACCCTTCCAGACTGGAATATAATAGGAGCTACCATTTACTTGTTTGAGAGTCTCTACTTCTGTCATGCTTTCATAGGAGAAGCTTTTACTCTAAGGAAGTCACACATTGCCCTAGTTAAACTGTCCAGTTAAGTTCCTGAAATATTGTTACAGTGCCAAAACCAATCATCTTTGTAGATATGGTTCTTAATATTTGAGAAAATAAATCAGGTTGTTTAAGAGGAAGATCTTCCTAGATAAAAAAAACTAGACTCCACAGATGGAGGATTGTTTGCACCTATGTGATATTACTACTCTACTAAATTCTGTATTATTTCATTTAACTATTTACATAATTTTCTCATAAAGCATTAGCTAACAACATGCTTATTTAAACCTTTTATGTTAAAATTGTTTTAATTTTGCACTGTTCTGTAAGATAAGCCAATGCAACTAGATAAGAAACATATTTATTAGATATTCAATCATATCTATTGAAGGGACAGAAAAACAAGGTAATTCATTATTGTAGATAATTATAAAATTATTATATATAAAATATTTTAATATTCTTTGCCCATGTAATAATCATAGACTCCTTTCTCAATCTGATTTCAACTTGATTATTATAATCATTTCATGAGCTCTCTATAGAATATTTGAAAAGTATGTAATTAATTACTTAAACAGGTGAACTATAATGTAAGCTGGCACTATTATAAAATAAACACACAGAGAAATAGAGTTATTACTATATATTTGAACCTAGAGATTTTAGTATCATAATATTACTAATATTTTAAATTACATTGTACAGCATAATAACAAAAGTTTTCAAACTCAATGATGTTAGCAAGGGTAGCAAATACAAGGCCAAAATATAAAATCAAGGGTATTTCCATATATTCACAATGAACAGTAAGAAATTGAAATCAATAGAGTACAATTCCTAATACCTCCTAACATAGGAAACACATATGAATTTAACAAAGTGTTCTGAAAACTACAAAACACTGAGGAAAGAAATCAAAGAATACCTAACTAATGAAAAAATAGGCATTTTTTGAATTAGAAGAATTAATGTTGTCAATCTTCCTCAAATCAATAGATTCAACATACTCCTAATAAAATTTCTAGTGCAATTTTTTTTTTTTTTTGAGATGAGTTTTGCTCTTGTTGCCCAGGCTAGAGTGTAATGGCACAATCTTGGCTCACTGCAACCTCCGCCTCCCAGGTTCAAGTGATTCTCTTGTCTCAGCCTCCCTAGTAGTTGGGGTTACAGGTGCCCGCCGATATGCCAGGCTAACTATTTGTATTTTTAGTAGAGATGGGGTTTCGCCATGCTGAGCACGCTGGTCTCGAACTCCTGACCTCAGGTGATCCGCCCTCCTTGGCCTCCCAAAGTGCTGGGATTACAGGCATGAGCCACTGCACCCGGCCAACTTACAAAAGATGTGAAGGACCTCTTTTTTATGAATTAGTAGGCTGATAAAATGTATATGGAAATACAAAGGAATGAAAATAGCCTGAACAATTTTGAGAAAGAATGAAGTTGGAGGATTCGTAACACTTGATTTCGAGGCTTATTCTAAAGCAGTGGCTCTCAACAGGGGACTCTTTTGCACCCTCAGGAAACATTTGGCAATGTCTGGGGACAGTTTGCTTCTCATAGCTTCGAGGTTTCTACTGGCATCTGGTGGATAGAGGGTAGGGAATCTGATAAACATTTGCAATGCAAAGTGTGGCACTCAAACAAATTATCCAGCCCAAAATGTTAATATTGGCAAAGTTGAAAAAGCCTGGTCTAAGCTCCAGTAATCAAGACAGTGCAGCATGCATTAAAGGGTAGGTCCATATATCAATAAAACATAAATATACCCACATATATATGATCAACTGATTTTTAACCAAGATGCAAAGGTGTTTCAATGGAGAATAGATAAACCCTTCAAGATAGTGCTGGAACAATTGGGTATAAATATGCAAAAAAAATTATAACTTTAACCTCATGCTTGACATTCATATCCAATAATTAACTCAAAATTGATTATAAACCTAAACATACAACTGAAAATCATAAAATACCTAAACAAAACACAGGAGAAAATCTTTGTGACCTGGGCCAGGCAAAGACTTTCTAGAGACGATGTCAAAACCATGATCCTTGTAAGAACATATTGATAAATTAGAATTACAAAGTAAAAGTGAATAAATAAGCCACAGACAGGGATAAAAATGTGTGGAGCACATACCTGACAAAGAACTTGAATCTAAAATATATAAAGGATTCTCAAATCTCAAGAAAACAAAAATGATGCAGTTTTTAAAAAGGGCAAAAGATTTGAGTAGACACTTTAACAAAGAAGATACATGGATGACCAATAAGAATAGGATGATACTCACTATCATTAGTCTTAGACAAATACAAATTAAGAATGCAGTATGACACCACTGCTACTCCCAATTCTACTACTACTACACACACACACATGCACACCCTGAAACAAACAAGCAAACAAAAACCCCTTAAAATACCGGATGAGAACACAGAACTTCTACAATTTCTGTACCTTGCTGTTGAGAATACAAAATGGTACAGTCACTTTGAAAAAACAGGCAGTTTTTTGTTTTTTGTTTTTTTTGAGACGGTGTCTCTCTCTGCCGCCCAGGCTGGAGTGCAGTGGCGCGATCTCAGCTCACTGCAAGCTCCGCCTCCCAGGTTCACGCCATTTTCCTGCCTCAGCCTCCCGAGTAGCTGGGACTACAGGAACAGGCAGTTTTTAAGTATAGTTAAGCATATACATACCAATGACATAATCTCATTTCTTCTTTACCCCAAGCAAGCAAGAACTTTTGTGCACACAAAAGCTGTATGTGAACATTTAGAGTGGCTTTATTCATAAACACCAAAACCTGGGAACAATCTAATATTCATCACCTGGTGAATATATAAACGAAGTGTGGTACATCTACATACTGGAACACTACCTGGTACTAAAATGAACTAAACTACTGATAATAGCATGGATGAATCTCAAATGCATTATGCTAAACAAAAGAAGCAAAATTTCAAAAACTCAGAAGATTTTATTTGATTCCCTTTATGTGAAAATTTGGAAAAGACAAACTATGGCCACAAAAATAGAGAGTCAATACATAGTCATTACCAGGGACTCATATAGAGACATATTAGCTAAAAATGGTCCCTGAGAGAGAGAATATTTGATGGAAGAAAACTTTTCTGTTTCTTGATTATGGTTGTTGTTAGACAACTGTATATGTGTATCAAAATTCAGAAATCTATAATTTAAAGAGTGAATGTTACAGTGTGTTAGTTTTACCTGAAAACCAACCCTAATATTTAAATAACAAAAATTACACCTCGTCCAACGTCCTCTATTTTATAAAAATAAAAATGAAATAAATAAGTAAAATCTTTCCTCCCCTTTACAACTACATGTCTGTGTGTCTCTGAATTTTATTCATCTATTTCAATTAAAACATTTCATAACCAATTGAAAGTAGAAAGAGATATGAGAATTCAATCATCCTTTATTCAGCTAGACATTAAAGAGATTTGCAAACATAAAACAATGCCATTCTTGACACAAATTTTTGGTTCTGTTAAATATAGTTTTTCATTAGAAATTATTGTTATTCTAAATGAATTAATATTTTTAAATGCTCATTTTTAATGTTTTTTATTTAAACTTTTATTTTTAATTGACAAGTAATTGTATATATTTACAGGGTACAATGTGATGTCTTTATATATGTATACATTGTGGAATGATTTATCAAGCTATGGCAATAACCTACGTTTTTTAAAAAGCTCTTTTGGGATCCTCTGTGTATTTTAAGAGGAAAAAGGGATTCTGATACCAAAAAGTTTGAGAAACATTGCTCAAGGAAGTGAAAGAGCAAGAACTTGGAAAGAAACTGGGATCCTGAATGATCACAAGAGCTGCCCTAGCAGCCTGAACCAATCACATTGAGCTTGTTTTGTGTTACAGAAAAACGTTTTTTTTGCTCTTTAGTCTGTGTGTTCTTGGAGGCCTCTGTTACAATGGCCAACTTTACCTTAACTACGCACAATGTATACCAAACACTGCTGCACTCTCACATTTAGTTCTCACGACAATATTGTATGTAGGCATTTTAAACTCATTTTTACAGAAGAGAATGAATCTCAAAGAGAGAGAGTAACTTGCTCAAGGTCGCATAGCCCAAACGTTTTGTATTCAGATCAGTTCCAAAGTCTGTATACTTTTGCCATATATAGGGTTGTGAGTCAGACAGACCTGGGTTCAAATCCTCGTTAGCTATTTACTCCTCTTAAGATTTGATAGATGTTAAAGATAAATTTGGATATGGCTATTTCACAGTGCTGTGAGAATTTAAGAAATAAAAGGATATACAATTTGGTCCAAAGTAAACACTAAATAAATGCTGACTGTTATTATGCCTCAATGCCTCTCCTCATCTGTATACATAGTAGAGATTTTGCAGTAATTATAAAACTAGATATAAGGTGCTTAGAAGCAATGTATCTGGGATGTTGTTAGCTTTAATTATTATTATTTTACTTGTTATACATGCTTAATTGGGGAAACCGCTTTGATTCCAGTAAGTTCATTCTCAAAATGTGCTTTGCATTCTATCTAAAATTTCTCGTGAAACAGTTCCATTTGTGAACCAGTCACTTGAAAGATAGAATGGCATATATCACTTCTGACATTCATTCTCAGTTGAGTTTGGAGCATATATGATCAGAGATGCTATCAAGATACCAAGATTTTGCTTCATTACTTGAGACTAATGGACAAGCTGAAATAGTTTATTTTTCGAAGAGACTGAAGCACACTTAAGGTTTTCATTGTTTACTGTCTGTTCTGTGTTCAAAAATAGAAGGGTATATATCAAGCTTGTCCAGTTCATTCCCTTACATGACATTTTATCATATAAATGAGAAACTGTATGGGATACTTCTGTTTAAGCCCATAACTCATTTTTTAAAAACATGTATTATTTTCATTTAAATACACTGTCTTTCTTGAAAAAAAATTTCCAAAAACTAATGCAGTGAAAATTGTTCTTTTTCCTTTGTTCCTCATCTACACTGTTCCTATTCCATTCTCAATGGGTTTTCTATATATATAAAATATATATAGGGGACATATATGTGTGTGTGTGTATATATATACACACATATATACATATGTGTGTGTGTATACATATATACACATATGTGTGTGTATATACATGTATACACATATGTGTGTGTATATATACACATGTATACACGTATATACACATATATACACGTATATACATGTATACATGTGTATATATACGTGTGTGTGTGTGTATATATATCTCCCTCTGAATATTTCTTCTTTTTTGAATGCATATAAAAGCACTACAGAATTTGTCAAGAATTTTGTCATTTAACCAAACTGAGTTCTTGGCACACCATTTAGATGAAAAGATGTGTTTGTTCCATGTGGATCCCTAGTATGTCTGCTAAGAGGATTGACAATAACAGACGTCAGAAACATACTCTGAATGTTTACTAGTTTTACTTAATCTGTTTGTCTCTGGCAGTGATTCAGAATGGAGTTAGTCTGGAGCTGTTGTTGAACTTCATTGTTACTGTTCTTGAAGCTCCACTCATTTCCTGCCACGCCATCCCTATTGTGTTCGAAGTAGAAAGCTAAAGTGTTATAAGATGGTGAAGAGGAACGCAGACATGTTTTAGTCCTTGGCATCTCAAGGCAAAATTGGTACTTGAAACCAGATATCAGCCTTTAGATCACATATTCTTTCACCTATACCTTGCTCTAGTCCATTTCATCATCTTTGGTATGTTTTTACAAAATTTTAAAATTTACACACACACACACACACACACACACACACACACGCCCATTTAAGCCAAGGGAATACTAGAAGTTATGGATGATCTGTATAAAGGAGATGATCTTTATTGAAAGAGCCTTAAAATTATACTGATTTTTTTTTAACGAAGAATAACTTTATTCTAATATTCATTTAACACTGCGTATTGATATTAGTTTATAATAATGGCTGCTGTAGTGTGAACATTTTGTCCATAAGGTCTGCTTTGGACCCTTTATTAGATACTATAGTAATACTGAATATAATGACCAAAGAAATGTGTTTACTTCTCATGGACCAGTTTAATGCGGATGTTCGCACCAGTAAGATGTTTTCCTCCATAGAGTGAGTTAAAGACCCCTTTTCTTTCCATTTTATGACTGTCTCATTTTCTAGACTCTGTGACTAGCAGAATGTTAAAGAGACAGCGGAGAAGGCATCTGGCTCTATGGCTTCATAAAAACTATGGCCTTGAACTGGTTCATAACCACATCTGCTACATTTCAGCAACAAGAAATAGTTGCATGTGATCATACCTAGTTGGAAGAGGACTGAGATATGTAGTCCTTTTCTTTTTCTTTTTTTTTTGAGATAACTATTGTTAATATTTTATTATAAGGCCTCCCATACTTTTCCCTATGGACTAAAATAAATAAATACATATATATATATATATATCCATGCATGTGTATTAGGTAGGGCATAATACTATTCATACTATAATCTGCTTTATTTTTCACTGAATAGCATGTTATGAATTTTTTTATTATTATACTTTAAGTTCTAGGGTACATGTACACAATGTGCAGGTTTGCTACATATGTATACATGTGCCATGTTGGTGTGCTATGCCCATTAACTCGTCATTTACATTGGGTATATCTCCTAATGCTATCCCTCCCCCCTCCCCCCATCCCACAACAGGCCCCGGTGTGTGATGTTCCCCACCCTGTGTCCAAGTGTTTTCATTGTTCAGTTCCCACCTATGAGTGAGAACATGCAGTGTTTGGTTTTCTGTCCTTGCAATAGTTTGCTGAGAATGATGGTTTCCAGCTTCATCCATGTCCCTACAAAGGACATGAACTCATCCTTTTTTATGGCTGCATAGTATTCCATGGTGTATATGTATAACATTTTCTTAATCCAGTCTATCATTGATGGACATTTGGGTTGGTCCCAAGTCTTTGCTATTGTGAAGAGTCCCGCAATAAACATACGTATGCATGTGTCTTTATAGCAGCATGATTTATAATCCTTGGGTATATACCCAGTAATGCGATGGCTGAGTCAAATGGTATTTCTAGTTCTAGATCCTTGAGGAATCGCCACACTGTCTTCCACAATGGTTAAACTAGTTTATGGTCCCACCAACAGTGTAAAAGTGTTCCTATTTCTCCACATCCTCTCCAGCATCTGTTGTTTACTGACTTTTTAATGATCATCATTCTAAATGTTGTGAGATGGTATCTCATTGTGGTTTTGATTTGCATTTCTCTGATGGCCAGTGATGATGAGCATTTTTTCATGTGTCTCTTGGCTGCATGAATGTCTTCTTTTGAGAAGTGTCTATTCATATCGTTTGCCCACTTTTTGATGGGGTTGTTTTTTTCTTGTAAAGTTGATTGAGTTCTTTATAGGTTCTGGATATTAGCCCTTTGTCAGATGAGTAGATTGCAAAGTTTTTTGATGGAGTTGTTTGATTTTTTCTTGCAAATTTAAGTTCTTTGTAGATTCTGGATATTAGCCCTTTGTCAGATGGGTATATTGTAAAATTTTTCTCCCATTCTGTAGTTTACCTGTTTACTCTAATGGTAGTTTTTTTTTTTTGCTGTGCAGAAGTTCTTTCGTTTAATTAGATCCCATTTGTCAACTTTGGCTTTTGTTGCAATTGCTTTTGGTGTTTTAGTCATGAAGTCCTTGCCCATGCCTATGTCCTGAATAGTAATTGCTGAGGTTTTCTTCTAGAGTTTTTATGGTTTTAGGTCTAACATTTAAGTCTTTAATCCATCTTGAATTAATTTTTGTATCAGGTGTAAGGAAGGGATCCACTTTCAGCTTTCTACATATGGCTAGCCAATTTTCCCAGCACCATTTATTTAATAGGAAATCCTTTCCCATTTCTTGTTTTTATTAGATGGTTGTAGATGTTCAGGATACAAAATCAATGTGCCAAAATCACAAGTGTTCCTATACACCAATAATAGACAGAGAGCCAAATCATGAGTGAACTCCCATTCACAATTGCTTCAAAGAGAATAAAATACCTAGGATTCCAACTTACAAGGGATGTGAAGGACCTCTTCAAGGAGAACTGCAAACCACTGCTCAACGAAATAAAAGAGTACACAAACAAATGGAAGAACAATCCATACTCGTGGATAGGAAGACTCAATATCGTGAAAATGGCCATACTGCCCAAGGTAATTTATAGATTCAATGCCATCCCCATCAAGCTACCAATGACTTTCTTCACAGAATTGGAAAAAACTACTTTAAAGTTCATTTGGAACCAAAAAGGAGCCCACATTGCCAAGACAATCCTAAACCAAAAGAACAAAGCTGGAGGCATCACACTACCTGACTTCAAACTATACTACAAGGCTACAGTAACTAAAACAGCATGGTACTGGTACCAAAATGGAGATAATAGACCAATGGAACAGAAAAGAGCCCTCAGTGATATGTAGTCCTTTTCTAGGCAACTACTTCCTACCATTAACTCCTCCCCAAAGAAAGGGAACCATTGATAAATAGCTATTCATCTCTGCACAAACTCCATTTAAGGTAGTTTATTACTTTTGGTGGTGTTTCATTATGTGGCCCTGAAATTTAATATATTGGCAGGTTTTGTGAAAATTTTATTTTAATTCACTGAAGTGGCAAAATAACCACCACACTTTGTTGTGTGCCATTTTGCGGTAGAACATTTGTGTGTGAATTCTCATTGCAATGCAGAGTATTTCTTGAGTGAGAATCAGGTCTGTGTTCACCTCTAGCCTCTGTAACTCTCTAGTTGTGAGGCCTTAGGGAATCACTTAATTTCTCTGAGCCTGTCTTTCCTCATCCAGAAATCAAGGAGGTTAGATAACGGGTTATGATCCCCAAAGGACCTTTCAATGTTAAAATTATATGATATTTGAGTTATATAAATTATAAAATTTGTAGTGACATTTTGTTTTATTTATTTGTTGCTTTAATTATTGTGGTTAAGAAATATGTTATCATTTTGAGTCAACAGTCTTCACTAAAACAGTAAAAATTTGCTATTTGTATTTATTCAGGCCTAGTTAAATTTAATAGCAACATGAAATAAATGATTACCTGTTTTAGATATAATTTCATAATAAGGCCTCTGAAGGTCATTTGAAATACTGCACTAATTAATGTTTTATTTCCAGCCTTCCTTAATTATTCTAGCCAGATGGTCCTTTATTTATGTTATTGCTAGAGGTTTCCAGCTGAGGTTGTTTGGTTGTTGAAGAAAAATATGTGATGGCACCATAAGATAACTGTAATTGAATTGTTAGGTATGTTAGAGCATTTGAGCCTTCTGTCCTTGTTCTATCTGCATCTGGGAAATAAGTTTGTTAACAAAGCACTTTGACACCTCATCTGATGCTTAAGTGAGATTCTGAACTGTCTAGATGGAATTCAGATGGGAAAATGACTGTGCATTTTATTGTAAAAGGCACTTTGCAAATATCTCTCTGTGCAAAATTCATTTTGTGAATGAAAAGAAGAAAACCTTTAAAATAAGTACACTTTTAAGGACATGATCTGTTTTCCCAGTGTCCTAATAACTTCAGAAATAAGCTGTTGCATTAAGGTCAACTTTAAAATTTGCGCAGATTAACCACCGTTTAGGAAGCATCTAAGTGGAGTTTTTATGGCATGTAACTTCAAAAGTCTAAATGAATTATCAGTTGAATAGATAGTCCAATAAAAGAAACAGACTTAAAGTGGAAGATAAAAGTGATAAAGTGACAGTAAATTAGAGAATAGAACTAAAAGCTCTATTGTTATAAAGAACAACAATAGACCTGAATTATCTATGTTTCTTTACAAAGTATCTTTTCTCATTTCTGTGCTTATGAGTTTTACAATTACTAAATAAATAGTATTGGATCTGGAAGCTTCTATCAGCCAAGTTAGGTAGAAAGCCTTATTAACATGGCCACTGGCAACTTAACACTGGGCAATTTTCTTCCACGCAAACGTGATTTCATTATTGTAGTACTTAAGCTGTGCACATGCAGGATAAATCAGTTCAATGACCTTCTTCCCAATATGTTCAAAGATGTCGAAATCTCAGTGTATGCAGAGCTGACACGATTGGACACGATTGCTCAACATGTTGGTAATTCAGATGCTGTTTGTTCAAATCATGGAGGCATTGTTTATCTTATATTGTTTATCATGATTTAAATATAAATAAAATTTTATTGGTCAGAAGACTTTCATAAGTCAAATTGCTGGTTGAGTATAAGGCACTAATATAATTATTAATGATTATGGAGGTATCAAATATGGATGATAATTTGATACCTAATGAAATGGTAAAGCAAAACAAACAAGTAACTTCCAATGAAATGCACACACATGCACACAGATACGTTTGTTTGAACAGAAAAACTGATCATGTCGATTTTAAAAGATTTTCAAAAGAAACTGGAGAGGAAGGGGATTGGATTTGTTGTTTTGTCTTCTTTTTTTATTTCTTCTATCACTTTGCTTTCTTTTGCCAATAAAAATTAAATGGTATACTTAAGTCAACAATTTTAGAAGCACTGACTTCTGCTAAATAAGAGAAAGAGCTTATAGAATGTTGTGTTGTTCATTGTTTTGTGTTTTTTATGTTTTATTTTTTCCTTATTGACTTGTCCCAAAGGCATTTCTGTGTTTTGGTTCATTGATTATTCCCACTTGAATAATTTCTCTCTGCAGGAGGGTTTTTGTACCAATCACTAAAGTAAGTCTCCTAATTTATAACTCTGAATATATTTTAATTTGCCCCTTGTGGAATATGTGCTGCTAAGAATATCTACACGTGCTTCAATACATATACTTAGTTCTAGGCAGAATGAGAGTCAGATTGAATGTTCTGCTGACTTGCTTTGGAAACACACACAACTACAAGCCCTATTCAGCTACTGGCCACCACTTAATTTATAAGGGGTGATCAGTGTTCCTAGACTCTGCATGAATTAAAAGACAGTGTATGTTTGAAAATGTGATCCAGTCTTTTTATTCATGCTACTAGACGGTGAGTGAGAGAAGAGGAAAAGGGCTGAATAACTACCTATTGGGTACGATGCTCACTACCTGGGTGACGGGATCATTTGTACCCTAAACTTCAGCGTCCCGAATTAGCCTATGTAACAAAAACTTGCACATATGCCCCTTAAATCTAAAATAAAAGTTGAAATTATTTTAAAAATAAATAAATACTAATATCAAAAAGAGGAAATTAGTCATTAATACTGTTGGGTTTCACTTGTAACTGACAAGTCATTTCCTTTTACTGCTTTCAAGATTTTCTCCTTTTCTTTCTTTGACTTTCAGCAATTTAATCATGATGTGTCTATATGTGGATCTCTATGCATTTATCCTACTTCATGTTTGTTTAGCTTCCTGGATGTGTAGATTAACGTTTTTCAATAAATTTGGAAATTTAAAGAAAATAAAAATGTGAGCAAGGCATTCGTGACACTAATACAACTTATGAGAAATTAGAGAGGGCGATCTTTACATAAGCATCTTGCTAGAAGTTATTAAATGTGTTTCTATTGGGATTAATAAGAAGATGCAATGGCATGTTTGGTTAGTTTGCTTTAATTATGTATTTTGAAGTTGGCTTTTTGTTTACCGATGATTGGTTAGTGATGAATTTATCATCCTCCTATATGGCAACAGTAAATAAATATGATATGGAGAATTTGTAATCGGCCAACGAAAAGATACTTGTAGAAAATATATGTTAGAATGAACTGTTTAGTTAACTACTATTATGATCATGAAAACAACTGTAGTTTCCTTGTTTAAAGGATTTATAAAATAGGTTATAAGAATTGTTCTAGGCCGGGCGCGGTCACTCACGCCTGTAATCCCAGCACTTTGGGAGGCCGAGGCGGGCGGATCACGAGGTCAGGAGATCGAGACCATCCTGGCTAACACGGTGAAACCCCGTTCTCTACTAAAAATACAAAAAATTAGCTGGGCGTGGTGGCGGGCGCCTGTAGTCCCAGCTACTCCGA
The DNA here is from genome assembly GCF_049350105.2 of Macaca mulatta. Lineage (NCBI taxonomy): Eukaryota > Metazoa > Chordata > Mammalia > Primates > Cercopithecidae > Macaca > Macaca mulatta. Next base: position 127,751,991 of record NC_133414.1, read on the forward strand.
GGCTGAGGCAGGAGAATGGCGTGAACCCGGGAGGCGGAGCTTGCAGTGAGCTGAGATCGCGCCACTGCACTCCAGCCTGGGCGACAAAGCGAGACTCCATCTCAAAAAAAAAAAAAAAAAAAAAAGAATTGTTCTATACATCAAATGACCATTTTGTTCACAAATTTGTTATGGATTGTAGTAAATTTATGCTGCAAAGTAGAATCCTAAATAATTGTTAGTAAAGATTTATGCAGTTTTAATTTTGTATATAATTTTTCCTATTTTTCATAGCTGTAAAGGGGATTGTTAGCATTTCTCTATCCAAATATACCTGCCAGAAATCAGGTTTTTTGTCCCCATTAGACTGACATAGTCTAAGGAAAGTTAGAAGTTTTTCTATTTTGTATTTTTCTCATTATATTTGAGATGACAAAATCATTCATCATTCTCAATTACTAGAAAGTAATTCACTGAATTCCATGTGAGTTAAAAGCCAGATACGTATAAATTCTTGCACTGACCAATAATAAGAAGTTCTGATGCACATTTTATCCCTAACATATTAATAACATACCTATTTTCTATTGAATTATTACTGAGATATACCAAACCAGTGTGAACATTAGCAGATGGCTTAAAGAATTGAGAACATATTTATGATAACTAGAAGAAATGGACATTTTAATAACCTTTACTATTAATTGATAAGAAAATGTCATTGATCTTTTTTGAGGGCAGCACCTTAAGGAAGCAGTATATATTTGAAGTCTCATATATTATAAAAGCATCAGAATGAGTGCATACCATTCTGCATACATTTTACTTTTAAGAGAACATTATATATTATTAATCCTAAAAGCCATTAGACAAGAGAACATTTGCTATTTATTTAAATTTTACTTGGATAAAAATAATTTTTCTGAGGTTATCTTATTTTTTAACTAAATATTTGTCATTTATTATACATGAATTATTAAGAGATTTATAATGCATGTAGATTTTCCCTCAATTTAGTAAAAAGGAAAGTTTATTACTAATTTATATATTGTCAGTTATGTAGTTTCTAGTTAAAAACTAGAACTGAAGATTTTGATTTACTTTTTAAATAATAGTTTTTATTTGTCATTGCATAAAATAATTACAACACTAAAACTGTAAACTAAATCAATAGGTAATCTAATAAATGTAAGCAACTGAAAAGACACATTTGGCTGATAAGTAAAACCCTTCAGATTTATGACATTAAATGTAAAAGGCTTTCACATGCTTTTATTTTTAAGCTCTGATGTGTCACTTTTCAAAAGTGTTATATTGGCTGTTTACAAATAGCTTTTATATATGTAGCTGTGCACATGTAAGTATTCATCTGAAATTATCATGTACATTTATTTTGGTCATGAGTGCCTCCTCGTGGCTTTCAGTATGAAATCCATACTCATTAGCATCTAATACAAGGCACTAAATGATGTGATCACAGGAATCTCCCTAGGCCTATCTTTCAGTGTGACTTCTTGCCCCAGATTTTCTCTTCACCCCAACTGCCTTTGCCCTGAACCCACCATGATTTTTGTTTTCTAGATCTGTTTGCAAACTTTGCCTTTCTGTTTGGAATGTTTGCTAAGTCCTCTGTTACCAAAAACTGGCCCCTATTTTCAAACAACCATAACAATATTCTTCCGATGGACCTTTAGCACTCTGGTTATCATTGTTTTCTGGAAGGTCTTCCAATGCATGTTAACCCTCAGTCCAGGCTAAGTATTTTCTCTGTGTTCTCTAGCAGCCTGTGTTTACCTCTGTGATGCGACTGGTCATGCTGTTAGGGAATTTCCTGTTTGTTCATTTCTCTCCCCAACACTCTAAGCTCCTTGTTTGCAAATACTGTGTTTTATTTATCTTTTTATCTCCAAAACAATCCTGCATAGTGCCCTGGCTCATAGCAGACACAAAATAAATGTTTGTTTCATTAGTGGTTGTCAAACAAAATCACTCATGAGGTTCACCTACAAATGAAATCTTAAATGTGCCTGTGATCACATCCTTTTTTGTGTGTAACTTCTGGAATTAACAATGTACCATGAATACTGATATTAAATATGATTATCTCAGGTATCTCCTGTGAGAATGTGAAATAACCCACCATATTTGTCTCTAAAACTGTATTTTATCCTCAGAACTAAATACAATATATGCAGTCTGAAATATATATTGAAATATATACAGTCTGAAAATATTCATTACTGACGTTTTCTCAAAACAGGAAGTGTTTTCCAGTTATTTGTTTGAGAGACTGGCATTGCTCTTGTAGACAGAATGAAAATCTGTGAATTTCCTTTTTTTTTTTGAGATGGAGTCTGGCTCTGTCACCCAGACTGGAGTGTAATGGCGCGATCTCGGCTCACTGCAACCTCTGCCTCCCAGGGTCAAGTGATTCTCCTGCCTCAGCCTCCCAAGTAGCTGGGATTATAGGCACCGGCCACCACACCCGGCTCTTTTTTGTATTTTTAATAGAGACGGTGTTTCACCATGTTGGCCAGGCTGGTCTCCAACTCCTGATCTCAGGTGATCCACCCGCCTCAGCCTCCCAAAGTGCTGGGATTACAGACATGAGAGACTATCATTCCCATCATTCTTCTTTTCTCATTGACTAATTTAAAATGTTACCTCGGAAACTGATTGTTTAACTGTTAACGGTTGCATTTTACATTTTTTGAGTAAAAATTTTAATTCCTTTAGGAGACTGTGTTTTACATAGCCCCTTAACTGTACATGTTGTTGGTGTTCATGTTTAGATGAGTAATGAAAATTATTGATGGAAATAGAGTCATTTTTATTATTGCTGCAGACCAGATGTGATGGATTTGAGATGACCACAGATTATTTGACATTACTCTCAAAGAAAGGTGAGATTTATGTCCCCTACCCTTGAATCCTAAAGGACTCTAAGAAGGCTTTGTCCAGTCGTGTACAGTAGAAGTGATGCTGTGCCAGTTTCTTAGCCGAGACCTTGAGAGATTGACAATTTCCACTTATTGTCTCTTAGAGCTCTTGCTCTTAGAATGTTTGTTCTGGGTAAGCCAGCTACCATGTATTTAAGTCTGTCTTCCCTGAGTGAGGGGGAATGAAAGAGGGAAAAGAGAAGGGACAGAGAAAGATGGAGAGAGACCAAGGACACCAGGATACCAGATAAATGAATGAAGAATGTGAATCCATCTTGGGAGTGGATTTTCCAGTCCTCATTTCTCCAGCTGCCATGACATGAGTCAAAGATGAACCACCTATCCAAGTTCTTCCAAGATTCCTGACTCACAGTTGTGATTTAACTATGGGTATGGTTTGTTAAGCAATTGATAACCAGAAAAAAAGGGCAATCACTTTATACAAATACGGAAGTTTCACAAAGTTTAGTCTCTAATTTATGAATAGTACATATAAAGAGTGGATTGTGAATTATATCTTGAGCATCCTTGGTAATAGGCATATGTTGCCAAAATTTCTTTTCATATCCTTATTAATTAATTATTCAAGTTATTTTTTGTTCATAGATTGACATGAAAATGTTTGAAGGACCCTAAGGAATAAAATTTTAGTAAATAAAGTAGAATTCAAGATGATCATTTCATTCTGTGATAACTACTTCTTCTGAATTTTGTAAACAGTTTTTTTGATATGCGTGTTGATTTTTTAGGCTTACTTTTACCTTTTGGGCAAGCCCAGCTCACTTAGGTGACAGCAAGAACAACAAGCCACGACAAAGAGCTAGTAATCCAAATCAGTTTAAGTTTTTCCATATATTAATGAATAAAACTTAAAAAAATTAATTCAGATGTGACTTAATGAAAGTTCTGTTTATTTATCCTACCAATGATCATGTCAGTAGGAGAAGCAAGAATACTTTGAGCTGTTAGGGTCAATATATTTTCTTTAATTTAATTTATAACTAAGATCTTTGCCCTGTGATTTTGTCCTTTGTCTACTGCAAAAATTTCCTCCCCAAACTCCTACTTGCACCATGCACTAAATAGGAAAATAAGCATGACCATATGTGCTGCTGCCCTTAAATACTCTTTATTTGCACACAAGTTTTCTCTTTATTATGTTATTAACATATATCAGGATCCCCATGACCAGGACAACTGAAATTAGCACCTCTGCTCTTTGATATTAGCCAGGCCTTCTGCTATACTTAACTGATCTCCAACAGTATTATTGGCTCATTTCACTCTTGTGCTTCCATGAATGTAAACCAGTGATTCTGAATTATGTGCCATTATAACAAATACTTTGCAATGTCATGTTTATTAGCATGAAATGAAACTCACCACCAGCATGACTTTTTTATATATATAGCTCCTCAAATTACTTCTTTTCATTCAGTGTTGTTTTGATATAATATTAAAGAGAAAAAAATTACTTCCTGGATGAAGCCAGTATCTTTATAGAGTTTGCACATTCTCCCCATATCTGTATGGGTATGTATTGGCTACTCCAGTTTATTCCCACGTCCAAAAGATGTTCATGTTAGGTTCATTGGCCTGTCTAAATGGTCCCAATCTGAGTAAGTATGGGTGTGTGTGTGAGTGTCCCCTGCGAAGGGATAGCATCCTGTCCAGGGTGGGTACCTGCGTTGCTGTCCTGAGCTGGATAGGCTCTGGCCACCCACCACCCTGAACTTGAATAAGTTGGTTGGAATATGAATGAATGAATGAATGAATGCATGAATGAATGAATGAATAAAAATTATTGTAAAATAAAATTTCATAAAGTTTACTATAGTCATGCAAGTGTATGGCAGTACATGATGTGGTAGGAGAGTGTTCACTGACCCCCCAACTTGTGATCGTTTGTTTTTGAACTGAGTGGTGGTGGGAGGTTCTCCTTATAATTTTCACTTCACAAACATTTATTCCCTGATATATTCCGCCACCACTATGATTACTGTCACTCACTGACTCACGAAAAATTGGGTAAATCATTATCTTACTTGCTTTAATTACTCCTTCTTAAATATATATATAGCTCACATTTGTTTCAATGTTTAATATTAGAAGTGTTTGAGGTCTTTAGTTAGAATTGATGATGTTATGTAATTAGAAATATACCACAGGAACTTAACTCTTGTTTATATCAATTAGCCTACAGTAAGGTTGGTTTCATTATACATCATTCTGCTTAAACTCAGTTTCTAAGAACCTATCAATAATGTTAGGTGAGGACTTAATATACATGATTTAAAAAAAAAACGTAAAGTGCCCTAATGTAAAAGATACATAAAATGAAGGTAATTTATAATAAATCAATATATGTTTAATAGCTAAATGCTTATATGGCTGTGCTATAGACATAATGATGTAGTTAGATGCTTTCATCTATTCATAGAATTAGCAGAAATATGATGGCTACAGATGCTGACAAATGGATGCTTGTTGTTTTGATGACTCATCCACCACGGGCAGCATTGCAGTACAGTGACATTTTTTGAAAGGATAAATGACTCATGATAAATTTAGAAACAAAGTGAAGGGAAGTCTTCTTCTCTTAAAATGCACACGGCAGTTGCATTCTTCAAAAATTCACTGTTAATAACTGTGCAAAATGTACTTAGTGTTTACATAAAAATATCGTTAGGGATTGGATTTAGATAATTATGAATGGGTGAGTACTTGGTTAGACATTTGAATGTCATGCAGGAGTCAAGACAGTTCACGGTGGGGGAAGTATCTTGAGCATTGCAGGATCTTTAGAATTCCCAGCCCATTAAATGCCAGACCAGCTGTTTCCCTATTCATTGTCATAACGCCCTCACTGACACACACACACAAGAAATTTCCATAACATCCCTTTGGGATGTCACTTTCACCAATTAAAAATCTTTGCTTTAAACACTCTCGCTTTTCTTTTTTATCTTTTCTGTTTCTACCCAGGTATCTTGCTGACAGTACATGTTTCCTGAATTCTCTGGATTAATACATAAAATGTATCCTAACTAAACATACCACAAAATGTTATCAAACTGGTGTAATAACATAATCGTAACTCTTTATGAACTGTCTTAAACCAAATATATTCTATATACATAAATCTTGACATATAAATGTTAAACTATACCCTATTTTTAATTTTATACCTTTCAACTAATGTTACTCCTCATATTTTATAATTCTCAATTTATACTCTTAGTAATTTTTTTTCCTTTTCTATCTATATATGAGTCTACTCATTTGTAATCATACAAAGCCCCTTAAGGGAAAGAGCAGATTTTTGTCTTTAGGGATCTCTTACCCAAAATAGGTAGATATATGTATATGGTATTTGTTATATTTGTTGAATGAATGAAAAACAGACTATTCTCTTAGTATCCTTCTTCTATGGATAATTATGAGTCTTGGAAGTTTCAGCCTTTTTTAATGGTAGGAATAATTTGATAAACTTTTAAGCAATTTGTTTCAAATTAGCAGCATTCTCCACTGAAGGAGGGAGAGTACCAGGGGGTATAATATCCTCCCTGTGTGCTCAGGAGGATATCAGGTCAGGCATCAGCTTGGAGTTTTGTAAAGCACACTAGTGAGATAAGGGTATTTATTCCCTCTGCCTCTTCCCTGCAGGGTTGCCTCAAGCTGGCTGTATCCTTTGCTGTAAGGTCAGAGTCTTTCTCAAGGTAGCCATCTGTATCAGTCCATTCTCATACTGCTAATAAAGACATACTCAAGACTGGGTAATTTATAAAGGAACAGGTTTAATTGACACACAGTTCAGCATGGCTGTGGAGGCCTCAGGAAACTTACGATCATGGCAGAAGGGGAAGAAAACACATTCTTCTTCATATGGCAGCAGCAAGGAGAAGTATGAGAGCTGAGCCATGGGGGAAGCCGCTTATAAAATCATAAGCTCTCATGAGAATGTACTCACTGTCGAGAATAACATAGGGGAAACTGCCCCATGATTTAATTACCTCCTTCTGCGTGTCTTCCACCACACATGGGAATTATGGGAACTGCAATTTAAGATGAGATTTGGGTGGGGACACAGCCAGAACATATCACCATCTCTACACAATTTTCTCCCCTAGCTTCTAATAACCTCTCCCTCCTTTTTTTTTTGGCTTGTGAAGAGTCCTACACAATCCAATATAGTTTCCCTGCACTCTGCCCACACCTTTGTAAATAATCCTTTTGTGGACCTTCCTCAAATTATCCTAATTTGAATGTGTCATCTCTTTCCTCTTAGGCACTGACTGATATAACCCCCAAGCACAGTTAATTCTCTGCTTGGTGTTCCCATGATATTGTGCATATAGCTCCTTTATTCATTTGTTTATTACATAATTCAACATATATTTATTGTGCATCCACTAAGTGCCAGGCAGTCTCCTGGGCCCACATGGAAAATATATCCACATAAGTTATGCCAGCATTAGTTAGGCAGTTATATGCTATTGAGATAGGCAATTATTTAATGTAATGAGTCCTACACATACAGAAGTTTATAGTGCTATGGAACTTTATTAAAAAAAAAAAAAAGGTTCCTAACTTACGCATAATCATTGGAGACATTGTCTCAAAGAATGTGAAATCTAAGCTGAGACCAGAAAGGTGAGTAAGAATTAGACCTGCAGAGAGGGCTGATGGTGAGAAGGCAGTGTTCCAGCTCAAGAAAAACATACTTATAAAACCAAAACAGGAAGACATGGCATATTTGAGTAATGGAAAGTAGCAGATGACTTGTTTATGATGAGTGAGGGTGTTTCAAGAGATCAGTCTGGAGAATATGGGTCAGATTATAAAGGACATTATAAACTGTGCTAAGAAGTTTACCTTTATTCTAATGAGGATCCCCTGAAGCAAGAAGCATGAAATGAACAGGTTGTAATTTTGGAAACGTTGTTCTGATTAGTTGTAGAACGTGGGTAAGAGGAGAATAAGAATGGAGGGAGGGAGACTGGATGTATGGCCATGATAGGGGATTGAACCAATGTATATTCACCTGGTGGGGAAGAATAAGACTGATCAGATTTCAGAGAGATTTTATAGGTAGCACCTACAAGACAGGGTAATTTACTGGTATTTGGGGCTCTGAATCCCTCATCCTACAGACAGTGGGAGATTTCAAGGCTAAACCTCCGAGTTTATGACCAGGCAACCAGTTGGCTGGTAGTGATCGTCAACAAAATAGAGAGGGTGAACTGTGAGCAAGTTTTGGAGGAGAAACCATGAAGGCAGCAATAGATAGAAATCTAAGTGGAGATGTCTGCTAATTATATAGATAAGTGGGCTTGAGTTTTATGAGAGAGATGAGGATTGGTAGTATGGTTTTAGAAGTCATCAACATAAGCTGACCATTAAAGCAAAGGAGATAAGATGAAGCAGTGGGGGCGGTAAGTCAGACTATAGTGTATCACATTCTAAGGCAAGGATATTTTAAGAATGCTTCAGGATGACACATAAGTAAGGACTGAGAAGGGCTCAAAGAAAGAAATGAACAAGGTGACAAAGAAACTTTAACTGAGACAGTTTCCATGGTGAAGTGGGGAAGAAAGCCTAGATTAGAGAAGTAAGAGATGAGAAAGTAGAGTGAGTATAAATAACTCTTTCAAGTATTTTTCTCCATGAAAGAAGAGAAAAGGTTGTAGTTTTGGTAAATATGGTGGTGGCTCAGGGGCATGGATTGCATGCATGCATGTGTTTACATATGTAAGTACACATATGAAGAATAGAATTATATGTATGTTAATGGGGGTATCTTAAAGTGGTTTAAATGCTGATGGAAACAGGCAGTAGGGAATGGATTAAAGGTATAGGGAAATGAGAATAATCATTAGATTTAGATTTATAGGAAGGTAGGATATGAGCAATATCATTATTATTAATGTATATTGTTCTTTCTTACTAGCTTGATCCCTAAAAAGGCAAAGACTATGTATTTCTTTGTATCCTCAGCATCCAAGACATTACCTAGGGAATACTGGGATCTTCCATATTTTAGTTTTAGGAAAAAGGAATAATAGCTTGCTAAAATAGTTAATTTACCTCAGAACTCTTCCAAGATCCTCAACCAACATTTGCATTATATCCTGCCTTCAAAAACTATCAAACATATGTTCTTTAGGTATTTTATCCATAGAAATGTTTTTTAAATGATCCCTTTTGGACATTAAATAACAGTTTTAATAATTTTGAATTAGTACTAAGTGCCATTTAAGTGCTCTCCTGATATATACTAAATGAAAACAGAAAATGATAAATGGGAGAGATGAGTTAGATCAATATGGTTAAACTTAATAAAATTCAAACTAAAGAATCTACATTATTTCTATGGTGATATCACTATGATATGTGATAATAACTCCCTCAATGTATAAGTTCCAGTCATAAGATGATTATGTGCAGAAAGTTTTTGCTTTTGTGACCCTATATCTCACCTGTTCTTTTTTATTGGTTGATTATATTTCAAGAGACTCGAATCTGTTTACATTAGATTAGACTATATACCAACCACATGGTTTTCTGTCATACTAAAATGTCAAACGTAAGATCAGAAGTAATCTAGATTCTGTAATAAAAGTCATGACATATGCTGTAGAGTTTGGCTGTGACTCAATTAACATTAAATTTTATCTAATTATGCTGGTGGTAGTCAGATGTGTACTCTTTGACCAGTCACCTGTAGCCAATTTGTCATACTTTATTTCTATAACTTATTGAATATTTTTTAAAAGATATTTTATCTTTTGAGAATTTTTGGTAGAATGCTTAGTTGGCAGTAACATCTGATTCATGAATTTATATGATAACTCTCATAATAGAATTTCAAAATACATTTTAAAAATTACTTTTTAATGATAGAAGATAAATTTCACCTATCTGATCATTCCAAAGGCAGCATTATTAATTTGATGGCAAATTGACTTTCATATATTATAAAAAATGATGCTCCAAATAGAAAAGTTTTACTTAAAATCATAATAATTTTGCCATTGATCTTACACAAACTTCAAAATTCATATGTTCAAAGTATTTAAGGGAAAAAGGAAATAGTTGATATATCCTTGACATCTGCTACTAAAAATTAGATTACTTTATATTAGCATCTAAAGTAAATAATGTTAAACATGAAAACTATCAAGTAAAGAAATATCTACTGTTATCTCTTCTGAAGAGTTATTCAAATTTTAATTGTAATGTAAATTAAAATTTAGTGTAATTTTAAAATCTGATTGTCTCTTTGTAACTGGTTAGTATATGCCAAGGCCTGTGTTAAGTACTCAATATACATTGTATTATTTAATTTATGCAATACTATGAATTATTATTATTTCCACTTATCCAGTAAGTAAACTGAGGTTCAAAGAACTTAGATAACTTGATATGCTCACAGGCTAGTAACTAGGCAAAACACGATTCAAATCTGGTTTTCTCTAACTTGAAAGCCCATGCACTAAACCCTTACTATGTATATTATAATCTAAGCCATTTGCAACTTTTTTACTATACTTTAAGTGTAATATTTGTGCATACATAATCAAATAGGCTATATCTGTTTATATATTTTAAATTCCTTAAAAGAATATGTGGTACCTGTTATTATGCCTAGAACAGCTATAGGAATTATGATTTACAAGCATATATAATATGCTATCTACCTTTCATTCTACTTGGAAAAGGATGACATATATGAATAAAATAGTGATATAATTCAAATTGTATGATATACTTTATCATATAATAGTATAATATACAAAAAGTGTGTGTTAGAGGCCGCAAATCCTATAGGAGTTTTGTTAAAAATGAGTTCAATGTAGGCATATGTCATCAAGTAGAGCTTCTTGGGGGAGATGAGGACTAAACATGGATAGATGCCAAATAATCACATTGGCTTATGTACACACAAACTGGACCTGCTGAGATCCATCTGCTTTAGGAGTAAGGTTCCTCTAAAGCTGAATAGCTCCATGAGTTTTCTGGTTCTGAAAATACCACAGTGTTATTTTCAGGCACAGTGGCCTCTGTGAATCTGTATGCCCTATGATTGCTTTATATTTCTCTGATGTAGCCAAAGAAGTTTACTTGGAATTCTAGCACCTGCCTTGGCTCACTGGCAAATCCCACTGTTTGACCCATACCATTTTCCCACAGCTCCCACTTTCCCTGAGTTTCATCCTGGGTGGTCTGTCCCACCATGCTCTCACCTAAATCCAGTCTTCCTACAATAGCATCCTTCCCTGATTCCTGTTCTCATTGAGACTACCTTCCTGGTCCCTTTGCCAGTGTTCTCCACTGAAGAGATGTTCCACACAGCTTCTGTGGCTGGCTTTTCCAGAACTTACTAACTCCCTGTACCAATCTGTAGGAAGCCTCACAGTCAGTATTATGCTGTGTTCTCCATGGCTGAGTCAGATATTCAGAACTTGTGTTTTAAAAGCAGTAACAGCTTCACCATAGCAAAAGCATAGCAAAGAAAGGCAGTAAATCGTGACACCATTATGAATCCCAAATGTATTCTTTCTTGCTGTGCTATTAGATATGAGCAATAATAGTTTATGAGGATATATGTAGGCTTTTGATAATTTCTATTTTTAATTTGCTATGAATAATATATATGTGAAAAGAAAATATTTGTGTTCAAGATAATGAGTCAGTATTTTGCTTATTAAATATATGTCATCACTGTGTATAGATAAGCATACCACTTTGAAACAATTGAATGTTTTGCAATAAAATAAAATTCAGATATAAAATAGTTATACATTTTTCAAGTTAGTCTATTTTTATCAAGGTTTATAATCACTTTCCAGTACACGAAAATTATCATATAAATACTTTAATAGAAGACTCTGCTCTTTTCACATTTTAAAGTTTAATTTTTAGATATAGAAAAACTTCAGTATTTTTTTTCTTATTTTCACTCCTAGAATTAGAATCCAAATCATTTGTAGGTATTTCTTTTAATGCTTACTTTTAAATTTACCTAACTGTAATTTTATCCAGCGGTGAAAATCTACAGGATCAGGGTCACCTTGCCCTATGTCAAGCTATTCCACTTCTTAACTGTTTCTGTACTTAAAAATCTATCATTTGATATTAAATTCTGAGTTTGTGTTTATTTAATTTTAAAGCCACAGATAAAATGGTTCAACATAGGAACATTATCCTAGAAATGTTGTTACTGCCTGGTCATTTGGCCACTGAAACTGAAGACCAGATGGGAAAACATCTAACGGTTTCTCATTAATCCAGAGAATGTAGTTCAATAGAAGAGGCAATATGTTTGCTGTTGTGGCCAGCATTAAAATAAAAGTAATCAAGAAGGTAAAGACTACTGATGTAGGTTGGGAGACAGGAGTTGGGGAGAGGACTTTAGGCACTATTTTTAATAGAAATATATAACAGAGTCATTGATTATTAAACTATGAAGATATTTAAAGATTACTAATACAAAGATCACTCCTCACTTTCCTAGAAAAAACTAAGGCAAAAAGAAAGTAAGTGACTTAACCCTATATAATCCAAAAAATTAATAATTAGCCAAGACTAGGATGTCATCTCATGACTTTCAGCCAGTACTCTTTTGGCCTTTGAAAGAATGCAAACCTACGTAAGTATTTATATGCACCAATATTTGGGAAAAATATGTAAGGAGGAAGAGGAGAGGGAGGAAGAGGCAGATGACGAGGAGGAGGAAGAAGAAATCCATGAAAAAGCTACTGAGAATCAGTGAAAACTTCTAATAAAAAATGGACACCAATTTAAATCTATTGCTATCTGGAAATTTTCTTTCTTCACCGCATATATTTAAGAATTACTAAATAGGCCGGGCGCAGTGGCTCAAGCCTGTAATCCCAGCACTTTGGGAGGCCGAGACGGGCGGATCACGAGGTCAGGAGATCGAGACCATCCTGGCTAACACAATGAAACCCCGTCTCTACTAAAAATACAAAAAAAAAAAAAATTAGCCGGGCGAGGTGGCGGGCGCCTGTAGTCCCAGCTACTCGGGAGGCTGAGGCAGGAGAATGGCGTAAACCCGGGAGGCGGAGCTTGCAGTGAGCCGAGATCGCGCCACTGCACTCCAGCCTGGGCGACAGAGCGAGACTCCGTCTCAAAAAAAAAAAAAAAAAGAATTACTAAATAAATGTTAGAAATCAAACAAAAACACAACTCGTGACCGCCCTTAAGTCATAGTTTGACCACTGTTGCTCATCCAGAGCAACCTGTACAGAGTCATACCTAGAAAGATTCAACCGAATAAGGCAGACTTTGGACCAAAGCAGCCCCACCCTGTGACTAGGACTCGATTTCAATAAGTTGTGCTTCCTGTATATTTTTGTTCAGAAAGTGGTACCTGGTCCTTACTGTCAGACTCATTAAATCTTAAGGATTCTTAAATGGATTGTAACTTTGAGGCATCTTCTGTTTTGCAGTTTTGGTTTTGTTTATTTCCTTAGGTTTCGGGGTGAAAAGTTGGTGACAATAACATTGGTATGGTAATTTGATTGTGATAAATATAAATAAAGTTAAATGTTCTAAGACATAGTGAAATTCAGAGGACACCTATAAGAAAGTGGAAAGATAGCTGTAAAAAGTTGCGCTCACAAAAATATGGATTCTTAAGCCTCATCTTCAGAAATTCTGATGTAGGAATATACAATTTTAAAAGAAACTTCCAGAGTATTTTAAAGGTCATCCAAGGTTTGAAAAACACTGACTTATACTGTCTAAATATCAGCTATTATGAATAACTGATAAAGTTTATATTCAATTCATTGTATATCATGTTTTGAGTAGTTTGTTGTTGCTTTTATGTGTTTGTTTATGCTTTTACTCTGTGTTTGGATTATTCATAGCTTCCTTGACTCCCATTACCCTAGTTTATTGAGAGTTGGCTCGGTTGCTTTGGAAAGCTATATTTCTGCAATTCTACAACTCCATACTTTTATAATTAAAATAGAGTTCAGACTTATTATTTGGAACTACCTTCAGGGGTAATTGGCAAAACACATAAAGAAATTAGCCTCACTGCTATAGCTATGCCTCATATTTTTCCCCAGAATGATATCTAGATCTGAGCCATCTAATATGACAGCCACTAGCAACATATGGCTATTTAAAGTTAGTTAAAATTAAATACAATTTAAAATCTAGTTTCCCAGTCATACCAGCGTCATATCAAATCCTCAGTAGGCACAGTAAATACTTGGTATTTAACCTCTCGATATTAAACAGCATAAATGTAAAGCAAAAAGTTCTATTGGACAGCACTCATCTAGAATGATCACCTACCCTATTCACAAGACTAGTCTGTAGAACTTTTAATTATTTTAATTATTTGCAATACTCACATCCACTTTTAAAGGGTAAAAGAATTTGCCAACACTAAAGATAGTCAAATAATTTTTCCTTAGGATCTAAGGGAAAGTACAGTGCTTGTATTTTGACCATTATCTCAAATACATGCAGTTTAGGGACTATGGATGACTATAGATGAATAGCACAGCTTTTATATGAATATGTACATTTTGGTAGTGTGCTAGGTATATTCTGCATGCCCCTCCAGGTCCACTCTTCACCCCTGTCTACCCTGCTTTCTGCCCCAGAAGCTGACTGTAGTGACTGTGCCAATAGACTTCCTTGTACTTTTTCTTCCAGTAGGTTTGGTATAGAGTATGAGATCAGGATATTATGTCTCCAACTCCCTTCTTAGCAAGGTCTCAAAGGCTGACTGTGCTGCACAACCCAAGGTATATCAGTTACCTATTGTGGTGTAATGAACCATCTCAAAATTTAGTGGCTTTAAACAATAATGTATTCGTTCTCACAATTTGATGGGTTTTCTGCATTAATAAATAATCTGAGAAGTTCCTCTTTTCCGTGTTGTGTTGGCTTATGCGATTACATTGAACTGGGAGGTCAGCTGAAGTCAGAACCTGTCTGGCATCTCAGTTGGAGTAGCTAGAAGAGCTCAGGGTGGCTGATCTTTTCTCTCTATATTATTATAGTTGAATAACACTACATCATTGCTCAGGGGTTCAAGAAGAGGAAAGTACAAGTTTCTAGACCTCTGAAAGTCTAGGCCTGGAACTGATCCAGCATTACATCCACAACATTACATCCACTGCATCTTCTTTTTTTTTTTTTTTTTTTTTCTTTGAGACAGGGTCTTGCTCTGTCACCCAGGCTGGAGTGCAGTGGTGTGATCAAAACTCAGTGCAGCCTCAAACTACTGGGGGCTCAAGTTATCCTCCTACCTTAACCTCCCCAGTAGCTGGGACTACAGGTGTGTGCTACCATGACCAGCTAATTTTTTAAATTTTTTTTTTTTTTTTTTTGTAGAGGCGAGGTCTCACTATGTTGCGGGCTTGTCTCGAACCCCTGGGCTCAAGCAATCGACCTGCCTCTGCCTCCGAAAGTGCTGGGATTACAGGTGTGAGCCACCACACCTGGACCATCCACTGCATTTTATTAGCCAAAGCAAGTCATGAATCAACTTAGTTTCAAAGGATGGAGATGAGGCTTGATGGGAGAAGTAGCATGTACCTACAAATACAGGAGGGATTGCTGGTAGCCATATCCACCATTCAAAGTCACGGATTCTGTCTAGGGACCTTTGTACGTGACTCTCTTGCTTTTGATTTCTTGGTAACCACTTGTTCCCATTACCCCTCCAAGCTTAGGGGTGGTGTGACTCCCCAGTTCTTACGAATCCCTACACTGAATTATACCTTGTGAATTTCCTGTGCCTGTCTACCCCAATGGTCAATAGTCCTTTCGTTAACTTCAAAATACCTGAATGGAGAATTATTTTCCTGCTTGATCTTATTTCATCTATTCTCAAAAATTAGTTATATTGCTTTATATTACTACCTTATGCCTGAAATTTTCCATAATATTCTATTAATTTTTTTTAGCAACCATAAAGCATTTAAAATTTTTCTTTACCCAGTTAGCTTTACATTTAGTCTTTATGATTTCTTACATTAGGATTTAATCTTGATGGAGAATGGAGAATGAATATTAAATTTAACTAACATATCTGTAAACCATTATTTCAAAATGAAATCTTATGATTTTGGTAGCATCTGCAACCTCCAGTGACCAGAATAACAATCTCTAATTGTATGACTCAGTTCTGTGTTCAGTTTCAATGTCAGTAGTATTTTAAAATGTCCATTTTTTTCTAGGATTACATAAATCTTTTACATTTGTGTCTTAAACAGTTCACCAGGCATTTAACTTTAACCTTTTTATATCATTTATGTTCAACAGAATTCACTACTTTTGCTACTCTCATCAATGCTTCTCTTCTGATTTATTAATAAATTAATGAGCTTGTTTTAACAATTGAGATTTAAACCAGATGGTCATATGATTGCTCACTCTTTTCAGGATTGAGGATTTTAAAAACTAAATTTCATTATTCCCCTCAGACATACTGATTTATTGATATTAAATTATTTTAAGGTTTATAGAACTAGATCCAGAAAAAAAATGCTTCCTGTTCTAGAAGGAAGAGGGCTTTCCACCTTTAATTTACCTAAAATGGGTTTCCAAATGATTATTTGTAAATATCTGATACCATGTTGTTTTATTTTATAATTTGTTTTTGATTCTGCTTAAAGAAATAAAAGGCTTTAGCAAATTTAAAGTGGCCTACTACCCCGAGACTTAAGAAAATATTTATACTAAACAAATTTAATATGTCATATCATTGAAAATATGAATTTTTACTTTTTTACTTATTTTTCTGACAGAACATGATAGCTGTCTGAAGGATATGTAATATTTATAAATGGGAATATAGCAGATGCAACCCATTAATATGATACACCCTAGAGTTAGAGTGTATCTGATATAGAAATACTAGATTTCTAATATTGAGATCACATTACTGTGATATTTCATTGCAGCTATCATAAATTTTTATGACTTATCATAAGGTAAATGCCAACTTTGCAAAATTTATCTTTTTTTCTTTGCAACTGACATTTTATGTTCAGGTTCATTGTGCTTCTGATATATTCCCATCATTTCCTTTCCTGGGAGAATCCCTTTCTTGTGAACTACAGTGACTTTTTTATTGACATACTGCAAGTGCAGAAGCTTTGCAACAGAGCATTACTTTGTAACAGTAGACCAGGTACATTCTGCCAAGCAATAAATCATGTATATATTCACTGGAGCACCAAAATATTTTGGTGATATACCAGGTAAAATTGGTATTCTAGTAGGGAGATTTTGATTAAATGCCCTTTCTTCTACAACTTTGATAAAATTTCAGGTGTTTAATTCCCATATATGATGGTGTTTGTGAACTTCAATATACATTGTTAGGTTTTTCACCTGAATTCCCAGCCAAATGTAAAAACTCAGAACAAGAAAAGGTGTTATTACTTAGAGGTGTTTTTAACAGCTCTCCAATTTCATAACTTGTCATCTCCCTTTTCTTTGATTTAGAAATGTGTTATACTCCTGGAACTTTTCACATTCGAGACATGTAAAAAATTGAATACTTTGAGAGGGATTATTCTAGCATAGTGGTTAAGAGCTCAGACTCTGGAGCCAGAGAACTGGGTTTTATATTTCATCTCTGTTTCTTACTTGCTTTTAACACTGTACATGTTGTCTCAATGCCTCAATTTCTTCATCTTTAAAATGGAAATACTATCCATATACATAGAGGTAATCATACTTTATAAAGTTATAGTGAGGATTAAGAGTTAATATATGTAAAGTGCTTAAAAAAATGACTGTCATATAATACATTCGATGTGTTTGCTATCATTATTGCTGTTGAAAGAAAATGAAAGCACATTTGCTCATTTAATTAGTTCCAATCATTGTTATTAATGTATTTCATTTAATTTTTCCTGCAGTGAAAAAGAATGCAATGGATCCTTTTGCCATTATTTGATATTTTAAGTTGCATTTTTAAGTTTATATATAACATATTCTACAATACTTCATAATATATGATATATTGGGACTTTAATAATAACTTTGGTGAGTAATGTCTCTAGTCTTAGAGACTCTAACACTTTCTTAACAAGACAAAGTAAATCACTCTCTTAACTACTAAGCAAGTAGTCTCTTTGCAATCAGCCCATTTTGTGGGTGCCATATACATGTTACTCTTTAAAGCATATAAGGTTGATACTTTACTGTTTCTTATATTGATTAGAGACTAAGACCTTGATTTGACTATAAAATATATTTCTTTAAGAGGGAGAAGGAGAGAGTGCCCTGTGTTTCAATAAGGTATGGAACACCTGAGTTCAGGTCAAGGTCACTGCCATTTACTTGCTATGTTGATCTCTTACCTTTGTGACTCACAGTTTCTTTGTCAGCTAATTCTGTGATTAGTATAAAAATCAAATATGAGAAATAATGATTAAACACTTTAGATGCTGAAAATATTACAGAAATAAAAAGCAGTATTATTGAAGCCACTCTACCTTTATCCTACTGAAGAGGTTAAGGATTCAATTGGTTTTGAATATGCATTCTGTGGTCGTGGGGTTGGAGTACTGCAGAACATGCTGATGTACATGCTTAGGGAGAGGGACGATGATTTCTAGCCAAGTCTCAGAAGGACTGTGTGGTCGTGAAACACAGGCTGCATTTGGCAGAAGTGATCCAACCTAGAGGTCAGATCCATGGTGTCCAAAAGATGATTTAGAAGTCTTCTTTTTGTCCAATGCCTTTTGACAAATTTTCTATCAAGTATTTTTCTAAGAACTATTAATAAATGTCAAAATTAACAGATTTCAGTTGTATCTCCTTTTCATCCTTACTCTCCAAGATAGAGTCCAGAATACAGCCTAAAGGAAAGAGAAGAAAAGAAAAAGCAATGGATAGAGTAGATGCTTCTAATATAAAAGATTTCCAATAGGCTGAGTGCTATATAAGAAAAAGGAAAAATATTTGATATTTTTAACTAACATTTATTGCGCTACACATTTTGATAGCATTCCAATCATGATTAGATCTGCCTTGTCTTTGAGATTCTTCAACTAGTTGAGGAAAGACATCTATCAAGGAAAGTATCTACATTTCTCCTCAAGCTATCTGAAAGAGTTCTACTGTTTCCCTAATCAGGTTGTTTGGTAAGGACAAAGATGACAGCATGAGTAATAGAATCTGTGGGATAGGTGAGGGCAGCCAGACCACTGCCTTGGCAGGGAACAATTAGGGCAGCCTCCAAAGGAAAGGGATCTTTGAGGCAAGAGATTTAAAGGTTTTTTATGAAGTTTGTTTGTAAGTAATGTACCCTTCTCTTCTTATCCCAAGAAAGCGTCTCTGAACTTCCGTATTTCATTTCAATCTATTTGAGTTGAAGTTGTGGGTATATAGAGTTATTTTTGGATATGATATTATCTTGACACTGCCCATAAGGTGAGAGAAACCAGATGTCCCAATAAATTTTGCATACACATTTATAAAGAAATGAACAAAATACAGGGACACTGCCACTAGATTTTTACATAATATTCACTTTAAATAACATTTTAATTGTAAATATTATTGGTCACAACCTCTAAACAAGTCAATAATTGAAAGAAAAACAAATAACATAATTGTATATACACATTATACTTTTAATGATAAAACCAATTACTACTAGCATTTATATATGCCCAGGCAGGAAATATTCTAAATGCATTTATATGATCTAACCCTGACAGTAACTTGAAACATGGTAGATATTGATAGCCTTACTTTTAATATTAGAAAAAGGAAGCTCAGGGGTTAAGTGACTTGCCCTAGATTAAACAACCTAGGAAGTTGCCGAGCTGGAATTTCAATTGAGGTTGCCTCCGAAGTCTATTCTTTTTCCAACTTATTGTATTCCTTTTGAAAGAACAAAACTTATTTTAGGAATTACTCATAGAAGCATCTTCTATTAATTCGATATTTATAGTCTCATAAATTGAAACTTAAATTACAGTGTTTTAGAATATAATGTATAAAAAAGTGGAAAACATTTGGACTGGTGCAAAGAAAATGATTAAGAGGATAAAAATAGCCCAAGGCAATAGTATTAAGTTAGGCAAATGTAAGCTGAACATTGAGAAGTTAAGAATATAGGCTTCTTAGGTTTACATTTTCAAAATAATAACCTTTCTTATTACAGAAAGTGTTTTTTATGTATGATCCTTATTACTACAAAAAGATTAATTATCTGTCATTAATTTCACCAACTTACTAAGTTGTTACATTGGCCAATTTTTGTATTTCTTAAATTACTTTTAATCTTAATGTTTCTATCTCATTTGGGGGAAAAAAGAAAAAAGGCAAAAGAATTTCCTTTCTGAATCTCCATACACATTGAAGTTTTATGTTCATAGTAAACTAATAACTATGTCTTCAGTGTATGACGTTATAGTATTTTTTCCTCCACCCTCACCACATCTTGTTTTAGCAACTTAGTTCATTGTCAAATCCTGCCACATTTCCCTTTATTCCACTCCCATATCCAATCCAGCTCATCTTTTATCATACTGATTTTAGGAATGAATATGGTCCCCTTATTTACTAAAACGTGTCCCAGAAGTTTGTGTTGTTTTCTAGTGTTCAGTAAAGCTTGTGGATATTGAAGTATTACCAGGACATTCTGATGGAGATACCCAGCAGGTGTTTGAGATTGTCCCTGGGAGGTCAGAATTTAGGATCCTATTTAAGACAGTAGTTTCAAATCTGAGTGAGATAGTGGCCCTCCTTTAAGGGAAGTAAAAATAAATGTGCAAAAGACATTATTTCATTCTTTTTTATGGCTGTGTAGTATTTTATGGTATATATGTACCACATTTCCTTCATCCAGTCTACCATTGATGGGCAACTGGCCCCATGAGCGTCTTGCAAATCCCAGAGTCAGAAGCAACTACAGTAATAGCTGGCATGTAAGGGTTGCTGAACTGCAATATCAGATAGGCATCTGAGTCCCAGTGACAGCAGCATTTTCTAGAAAATAGTGGTACCTCCATTGGTAAAGATGATTGGAATGGTAGGAGAGACCCTTAATATGTACCAGTGATTTTTAAGTCAAGTACAGTTATGTTAAGATCAAGAACTATATGCAACCAAACACTAGGTAATATAAAAGTAAAGCAAATTAATATAACCAATTTCAACATCTGTGACAGTTTATGTTTTCCAGCAATGGCCACAATATCTCCTATCCCATATATTCTTCTGTAGTGTGACTTTGCTACTTCCCCATAAACAGGTAATCTTATTCCCCTCTTTTTGAATGTGGACTAACCAACTCACTTACAACCATTGGGATGCAAAAGAAGTCATCTGTGTTTCTTCCATGGCTAGATCAGAAGATGTGTAGCTTCGTCCTTGGTGTACTGTTCTGTAACACTGTCTCTCTGGAAAATTCCCCCTCAGCATGCTTCCTCGTGGGAGCTGCCATGTTGTCAGAACCCCAGGCTACATAAAAAGGCTACAAGCCAACACTACACTTAATATATCTAACTGGGCCCAGCCTCCAAGTCATCCCAACTCAGGTGCTAGACTTAGGAGTGAAGGTCTTTATGTGCAAAGGAGAAAGCAAAGAGATCTTCGATGACCAGAATAATATATTGCAGCAGAGACAATAATGAAATAATGCTTACCAAATATTCTATGCACACCCTCACATTTTTAGGCCCTTTGCAGTTATTTGAGACCAAGTAATTATTCTTGAAGAGTAAGCTATGAGCTTCATGATAAATTTCACTTCCCAACCATAACGGAGAAGATCAGGTATGAATAAACATGACATTTCTGATGTCAGAATTTTAGATAGCCTGGATCTTTAAGTCACTATGTGGAAGAGAAAGCCCTGCCCACCTATGTTAGACATCATGTAGTGTAAGTGAAAAATAGACATTCTTATGGCAAGCCACTGAGATTTTGGAGTTATTTTACTACCTGGCCTATTCTTGAATAATATACTTTCTTCATTTTTTAAAAATTCCATTTTACTTAATCATTGATTTATTACACTTACTGAGCTTCTACTGCATGTCAGCTACATCCTGGGAGTACAAAGATGAATAAGATGTAGTCCCAGTTCTCAAGGAGCTCCGAGTCTAGTGGTGAACTTTTTCTAAGTACTTGACTGTTTATTTGCCCATTTATAGACTTTCTTCGAAAGAGATATTCTTGGAAAATTCAGATTATTTAGCCTGGAATGCAAAGCCTTTCAAATCTGATTTTGCTTGTCATACATGTATTATTTTTCACAAGTTCCAACCACACCACAAATCTCACTTTTCTAAAAAAATGGACTGTATTTCTAGACCACTGTGATTCTTGCATATGCTAGCAACTTTGCATAAAATGACGTAAATTATCTCCGTTCATCAAAATTCAACCCAGCCTTTACAACCCAGTTAAAATACCACCTCTTTATGAAATATGTCATGACTGTATCACCAAATATGATACATTTCTCTCTAAAACCTTAGTGATAGTTTGTGTTCATTTCTATTTACTCTCTCTCCATTAGACTGTGGGTTCCTTGAGAACACGAACTACTTACTTATTTCTGCTGAACCTACACACAGTTTAGAATGCATTTAAAATCTCATTTTAGGCTGCACATGCTGGCTCATGCCTGTAATTGCAACACTTTAGGAGGCCTAGGTGGGAGGATTGCTTGAAGCCAGGAATTGGAGACCAGCCTGGGCAAGATAGCAAAACCTAATCTATACAAAAACTGAAAAGATTAGCCTATAGTCCTAGCTAGTTGGGAGGCTGGGAGTGGAGGATCTCATGAGCCCAGGAGTTTAAGGTTGCAGTGAGCTATGATTGTGACACTGCACACTCCAGCTCCAGCCTGGGCAACAGAGCAAGACCCTGTCTCTTAAAAAAGAAGAAGAAGGAGTAGAAGAAGAACAAGAAGTAGAAGAGGAAAAAGAGGAGGAAGAGGAAGAAGAAAAGAAGAAGAAGAAAAGTTCATGTTCTGTCATGGTGTATATTATTTATCTGCTTAAGCCAAACAGACATTTTAGGAGCTTCTGTCTTGCCTTATGTTCCTGCTTCTCTAGAAATACATTGTAATGAAGGTCCTTTTAACAGATATTTCTCTAGGCATGCTATCTTCCAAGGTTCAGTGTTCATTTTATTCACTGCAGTTATTTTTATTACAGCAAATAAGAATGGAAAAAATGCAGAAGGCCATAGGACTTCTACTCGGGTACTCACTGTGATTACATACCTGGCAAGATGTTTTTAATAATGGTGTAATATTTAATGTTTGCTTACTGTGTGCCAGATAGTCTTTTATATACTTTACATATATTCAATTTAATTCTTATAACAACTTTATTAAATAGGTTATTATTATGCTCATATCTTAAAGATGAAGCATAAAGAAAGGTCAAAAAGCTAGTGAGCTAGAAAACAGTAAGTCAAGATCGCAGGATCCCAGGCTGTCTGTCTCCAGAGCTGTGCTGGCAATGCTCTCAGCAAGAAAGGAAGTTCCAAGCCCTTTGTAGTTGTTCCTAAATAACACGGGGCAAAGTTTTGCAAATCAATCTATCTGGAAAGAAAATCTAATAGTCGTTTCAGTGACTATTAACCAATAGTTAATAATAGTTAATTTTATATATATAGTTAACTATATACACACATATATACACATATATAATAGTTAACTATATTATATTATATATTTATATATGTGTGTATATATAATAGTTAACTATATATATAATAATAATATATATAGTTAATAGCCAAAAGTTAACAGTCCATTTAATTATAGTTTCCTAAGGATAATTCTTAATGTTAGACGAAATTTACTCTAGCATATGAAACCATATACAGTGACAATAAGGGAAGGATGTTGTGATGCACAAAACTTTAATCACAAAAACTAAAGAAAGCAAGTTTCTCAGTAATCATGGCAGGAGAAAACACAAAAACTGTTTCAAAGATGTTGTACATTTTACTAGAGATTGACCATAGCTTAACTCATTAAAGAAAACAGTCAGTAATACTTCTGGAGAAGTGTATGTTTATTCAGCAATACCTTGGCATAACAGTCTGCAATATATATCTTATATGCAAAATTTAGTAGAATTATATACTCAGTCATCTAAGTAATTCTAATCCACATGCAACTTCACTTTCCAAATGAGAAAAAACAGCAGATTTGTTGTATATAATCTGGAGTGAGTGACTGAGATCTCTGTCTATATTCGGTATGTCTATCTGTATTATCTACAATTGTATCTGTTTATGTATTTATGATCCAGTAAGTATGAAGTTAAGAACACAGTTCTGAACTTTCTAACATCTAATGTCCAGTTTATGCTGTGTCAAATGTATTTTTTAAAAAAAGGATGAAGAAAAGGCAAACATAAGTCAGGGGGAAAGGAGCATATAGAGTGGAGGGGGAATGAAAATAAAGAGTAACAGTGGAGAAAGAGGGACAGGAAATGGATAAACAAGCAGAGCAGGATGGCTGATTACTTACAGCATCTGTTGAATGGAGACACTCACAGGGAACATCATGTCAGATATGCTTCAATACGGAACTTATTTCTGAGTTTGTGTTTTTTCTACAACACCCATGACCAACGTCTCAGTTAAAGAAAGAAGAGACAAAAGACAAACAAATGTTTAAGTTTCCTGATACATACCTCTTATTTACAGTACTTCTTCCATTGCTGTACTTGGTTTTATTTCTGGCAGTGTTACTTGCTTATTTCTGAGTACTCAGCATAGTGTCTTACATATAGTACACATTTGGTTAATATCTGTTGAATAAATGCATTTATGAAAGAATGAATAAAAGAAAACAAGTCACTACAGGGCTGTTGATGTGTATATGTAGTCTCATGGGCTAAAAGCTCTAAATGCAAATATAAAGGGTTCCAGGAATTTCAGGGCTAGTCAATGAAAAAGATACGGCCACAGGTAGAGGTAGCATACATAAGCTTTATTTTGCTAGCACTTTGACAGGTTTGCATACAGAAAAGTCCCTCATAGCATGGAACTGTCCAGAAGTTACTGCATGGGAGCCACCATTCAGTAGGGGAGGATGGCAAGTGATATGGTTTGGCTGTGCCCTCACCCAAATTTCAACTTGAATTGTCTCCCCAGAATTCCCACGTGTTGTGGGAGGGACACAAGGAGTAATTGAATCATGGGAGCTTGTCTTTCCCATGCTAGTCTCATGATAGTGAACAAGTCTCACGAGATCTGATGGGTTTATTTTAGGGGTTTCTGCTTTTGCTTCTTCCTCATTTTTCTTTTGCTGCCGCCATATAAGAAGTGCCTTTTGCTTCCTGCCATGATTCTGAGGCCTCCCCAGCCATGTGGAACTGTGAGTCCAATTAAACCTCTTTTTCTTTCCAGTCTTGGGTATGACTTTATCAGCAACATGAAAACAGACTAATACAGCAAGGAAACTCCCAGAGGAGGGGGAGGATAGGGAGGGGGCTTACCTGTCTAAATGATTTTCCTCAGCAGCACTACATTGAGTCTCTTCGTCAGAGAGCTCCAAAGGGCATCAGTGGCTTGACATATTTATAGCCCAGGGCTTATCTATAGCCTGGGGCCAGGAGATATTGGGCACAGTTTCATGGGGTATGCAAAGTAGGCTACTTCTAACTACCTAAATATCTACTTATTTAGTCTATGTTGAAAACATAGTGAAACGAATGAAAATTTGAGTTTGGTACAGGTTTACTTTTGAACTACCAGGTCTCAGCCTACTGTGAAGAAATAAACAATCTATGGACCAATATACAGGAGCGGTCTTTGACTGATTTATGTAACAATAAATAAGCATGATATAAAAATAATAATTCAACAAAGAGAGGAAGTGAGTTTATTGGCTTTTACCAAGCATTATTTCATATACTAAATTTCTTCAGGCACATCAAGCTAAAACATTACATTAAGAAACAGGTGTACACCACTGTACATGTACAAAATATAAGGATCATTTCTATGATTTAACTAATATAAGTACAACTGAACAATAAACACCAATCTCTATAGGGTAAGAAATAAACTACGAATCTTTTTATAAAATTGATTATGAAATGAACTCTCCCACTTTTGTTAATATTTTAAAAATTTATGTGGAGTAGTTAAAATGAATTAAACTCTGAAGAAAAGTAAATCATCATTACATTTTCTTTTATTACCACTCTGCTCATTAGGTAAACTCAGTTCTGGCTTCTGTTTTGGGAAACAGTTTGTAACTGTGTTTAATATCATTTGAATACCTATAATCATTCTTATGCACATAGCATAATAGTAAGTATTAGCATTAAAGACAAAAGTTTATATTTATCTTATATTATCTGTCTCCTTCCAAAAGGAACTTAAATATTAAGTCAAATGCTGTAAGTGCCTGTAGGTTATTTATATCATTTCTGTCACTAAAGATGTCATATGCATATCATAGATGCCAGCAAGGGAGAACAACCCAAAAGTCCCATCCAGTCACTGCAACTGGCTCAAGTTTAGAAATCTGGTCATATGATACAGTCTGCACAATATGTTCTGACTTGGCTTTCTTGGTCCCGAAACCTATGAACTGATAAAAGAAAGTATCTCCTCACTCCATACCCAATAGACAATGGTAGAAGAGGAATAGGTTAAACAGTGTAAAACCTCCATTCAAAAATGGGAAAAATGGCAGTAATTGTGAAAGTGAAGGATCCTGATGCCTGGGAGAAGGTCCTTCCCTTACTATTTCCTAGAGTCCCTGCATGGCATGTACTCTCTGGAAGGTACTTCTTTTCTATTATCCTCTTTGGCCATATCTGAAGTACATGTGGTGGAATATCCCTTACTTGGGGGCTTCATTGAAGGATTTTCTTCCTACTTCCTGCTTAAAGCAAGTTGGTAGCCCAAGTGTAATTTTAAGTCTTGAACAGTACTAGTTTTTGTTTGGTTGGTTGGTTGGTTTTGTTTTAATTACAAGTTTGTTGTTCCTTTTGTAGTACAACCCTCTCTGAAACTCACTGAGTTTCTTATCTGTTTGGTTACAGTGAGTCCTATGTGCCAGTTACCCTGCCTGCAGGTTTTTTTTTAGAGATGTAATTCTCAGATCTGCTGCATTGCTTTGCTTTCCCTCCCCATGCTTCACTCTCTAGACTCAGTGAGAGTTACACTGAGACTATCTGACTTCTGTGGAAAGGTTAAACTTTCATTCTGATCTTTACCCTGAGTCATTTTATCCAGTTGAAATGTTTCGGGGTAATAACCCCTAATTTGGTATTTGCCCTGAGACATCATAATGAGTTCAACAATTTTAACAATAGGCATGAAGGCTATACCTTTAATCATATCTTTGGTACTGATTAAATTTTAATGGGCCTCTGTCATTCAAAGTCTTTCTCAGCTACTGTTTAGGGTCTTCAGTAGTTAACTTTTCCAAAATTGCAAGGCCTCAAATTTTTAGACTCTCTGAATTCCATTTCATTTCTCTTTGTAAACTGACATTACTTTTTGATTAAAGGTCTTTCCTTAATACCCTGTTAAAAGTAGTCAACATACTCTACTAATATTCTGTTTTCCACTATCTTCTCCTAGAACTTAAACACATGAGATATGTGATCTGTCTCCCACTTCATCAAAGACAACATTTAACCAAATGTTTTTGTACTGCATAACATAGATTGCTAGCTGTTCAGCTTCCAGTATCAATTTTCTCATAATCTGCCTGCTAAGTCAATGCCACGTAGTTTAGGTTTTTGTAACAGCAGCACTCTACTCCTGATACCAATTTCTGGACTAGTCAAGGTAGACTTTGTTATGCCGTGATGGCAAATTAACCTTGAAATATCAATGGCTTTATATGACAGGGGTTTATATCTCACTTCTAAGGCATATGTAAGACAGATCAGCAAAGGTTCTCTCTTCCATCTAGTTACTCAGAGACCTAGGCTAACAGAAGAGCCACATCTAGATCCTCACTGATCACCAAAGCAGATGTAGAGAGAGTGCATGGAGAGTTGACATCTTCTCTGCTTTGACCCAGAATTAATAGATGTTATTTCCACTCACAGTTTATTGGCAAAATTAGTTACATGGCCCTGCCTAATTTGAAGATGCCTAGTAACTATAGGGGATCATATGAAATATTTGGTGAGCATTGCAGTCTCTTCTGCAGAGAAAACTCTTATTAAAGTATATGCAGTTATGAAAAGTCTATGTAAATTAATGGCTGTATGTATTTGCTAAGGCTATAGTTCCAGAGCTGTTAGGAATCCTGAGCTTTGAAGTCTTGGAAGACTAGATCAGATAAACAAAACTAATTCTTCTTTCAGTGGATTAATAATATATTTATCAAACACATTAAGGAATGATATGGACACAAATTTTAAAATACGTTCACGAAAGAGATGTATTCAAAGCAGTAGCTATATATATATATTAAGTGGACTCTAGAAAACAAATGGTATCCTTGAAGTGTATCCTTGAGCTTTGGAAAGATAATCATGTGAATACCATACTCTTTAACAGGGAGACTCTTGGGACATTTATTAGACTGAATGATGGACTTGTGAGAACACTTGTCTGACCTCGCATAGCAGTTTTTGTGTTTCAGGAGAAATGATTTATACCTATAGTGTATCTGTATTTGAAGTCTA
Organism: Macaca mulatta; assembly: GCF_049350105.2. NCBI lineage: Eukaryota > Metazoa > Chordata > Mammalia > Primates > Cercopithecidae > Macaca > Macaca mulatta. The sequence goes on from NC_133414.1 coordinate 127,780,567, forward strand.
GTGTGGTTCTGCTTTAGTTGGCAGTCTATGAATAATATCCCTTTTTAAATTATCAAAATTTACATTGCATACCTCTTTCCAGACATGTGGAATGGGATTCTGCTATTACTAGGGAATGGATTATGATGAATACATCTTTCTCATATACAAAATAGAAGGATTTAAAATCTAGCTTTGAATGTCAATTAATAGGACTATTAAAAATAGATTTGTTTGGTCCTTCTATGTCATGTGTTAATTAGAGACTAAGTCCTTGAAAAGTTAATAGATCAAAATTAATACAGAGTAAGTATTAAACAAAGTGCTATAGTAATAATGCTGTTCATTGAGTTACCATGTAAGGACTTTTACCTGCATTATCTCATTTATTTCTCATAATAATCCAATGAGGCAGTAAAATTATTATCCCCACTTTAAAGATGTCAGAACTGATAGCAGTAGGTTCAGCAGCTGACCCAGTGTCACACAAAAAGTAGCAGGACTGGTATTCAAACCCAAGCAGTCTGACTCCAAAAGACCACATTCTTAATTCCAACTGTATACTAGTCTCCTTCCATATGATAGAAGGTTGTGTTTTTATTAGATCATCAAATTAAATCATCTTGAGAGTGTATTTGTGTTGTGAGACTGTAACTCAGTAGTTATCATGTCATAGTCAACTGAGGAGAATTCTCCAAGCTACATAGATCTTTTTCCTGCTCTTCTCCCTTGCCTCACAGTCGGTCATTCATTCTCACATATTTACCTGGGTGAATATATAACTAAAAAAGAACGTTCATGTAATTTTAATATGCCATCCCACCCACCACCTCTTTTCGAGAACCACTGCTCTTGGTTATATTGGTAACTGTTTTTACTGTGTAAGGAGAAAGGTGACATGTAAAAGAAATGTAGGTAATTTTTCTGAAACACATTACCATAAATTGATCCTGAAATACAATGCAGTGGTTAAAAGTAAAGGATTCATGGTCAAACAAGGTGTGAACTTGGTGTGCAGCCCTTTATTGTTGTAGTGATTTTTATTTTTAGACTGTTTTAGACTTGATAAATGTCTAACACCAGTTCTTACTCTAGCTGCGAAAATAAGTCTATTGGGTTTTCCTTTCTTGTTCCCTTTGATTAGCAGGATAGATAAACTGAACACAGGTCTCACCCTAGTTCCACAACTTACTGTGTAAATTTAGACAAATTACCTTATGATCCTGTGCCTTTGTTTCCTAATCTGTGAAATAGAAAAGAAAAAAGGAATGTGGACCGGGCATGGTGGCTCATGCCTGTAATCCCAGCACTTTGGGAGGCCAAGGCGGGTGAATCACTTGAGATCAGGAGTTCGAAACCAGCCTGGCCAACATGGTGAAACCCCATCTCTACTAAAAATACAAAAATTAGCTGGCATGGTGGTAGGTTCCTGTAATCTCAGCTACTCAGGAGGCTGAGACAGGGGAATTGCTTGAAACCAGTGTGGAGGCAGAGGTTGCAGTGAGCCAAGATCACGCCACTGCACTCCACCCTGGGCAACAGAGTAGGATGCTGTCTCAAACGAAACAAACAAACAAAAAGGAATATATACTTCATATGTTGCTGTGGTAACCAAATAATGCCTATTTGTAAACTGTATAGAAATGTGCCTATTTTATAGTAAACATTCAATAGATAATAATGCATATCTATGATGATGATGATGATGATAGGAGAAGAACCAGCCAGTTTCCTACCTGTATGCTCTTGTGCCTCCACCAGTGGAAATCCCCCTCTAAAGGAACAAAATAGTTGGCAACTGCTAGCTCTTAGAAGCTGTAGACCTTAAGTCACAGTTTCATCAAGAAACTACATTTTAAAGTATCACAACAGAAGCAGTATTAGGAAAGAGATTAAAAGCACAGAATCTAGACTGAGATTACTTGGATTTGAATTCTGGTTCTGCCTTTTCTAGCTATGTAACTTTAAGCAAGTTACGTATTCTCTCAGAGATTCGAGTTCATCTTCTGTAAAAGGGGAGTAGGGAAACATAAAACTTTCCTCATAAAGCTATTATTAAGTACATATTAGCATTACTAAAGTGTTTGTAAAATAATGACATTTGTAAAATAAATTGATAAAGTTTTTAATATATCTTAAATTATATGTAAGGATATAATGTATTAAGTTATATTTTAAATTTAAATATATTTGTCTACCAACACGTATGTTATTCCATATTAAAATATCTTTTCAATTATTTCATGGAATTCTGGACCAACAGAGGTGCAAATATTAAACTTTATATTTGACTCTGAGCTTCCTGGAAGACCAAACAAAAAGACACTGTCATTTATATAATTTTTATTATGATAAAGAAGCTTTCCAGTATTGAATTTATTGCCACTTAATTTCTCAAACATTAATTTCATTATCTGTAAGGAAAGGATTATTTCTATCTTCTATACCTAGAGAGTTTTTCTGAAGATCCTCTTAGATAATGAAAACGAATATGCTTTCTGTGTTGATAGAAACCCTACAAGCAAGATATATGGGAAGAAGAAGAGAACTAGCATTTTTTTTCTTTGCATGCCTAATATATTTAAACCTTTTGATATTAACCACACAGCAGCCTCACTGACTACATAACGTATCAATAAAATTACATGACTAAGATTTTATAACATAAATTGTAGTGCTGGAAAATTCAACCCAAACTTACCTCCAAAATCCAGAGAGTGCAAATAATTAAAATTCTGATGAATCACAGAGAATTACAGAACCATGTAAACAAACTCTTAAGTTGAAATTTGTATAAGCAAATTGAAATTTATTCCTCAAAGAATTGATATAATTTATGTAAGCTATTTCTTAAAGATTTAGTATAAATAGCATACACATTAATAAAAAGTGTATAAGCATAGACATGGCATATAAATAAGCTCTGCCTAAGAAAGTTTTCATTGATCCGTATTTGTTTTAGCCCAATTAGATTGTGAGATAATAATCTAGATATTTGATACACATATTTTTGTCTAATCATAAGCTCTTCTAGGAATAGTATCAGTATACTATTTATGGTAATTATTTCCATATCCAGAAATTATTGTTATTCTGTATTAATTATTACCTAGTAGTTGTTAATTGAAAGGAAAATTGTTTTAGATACCTGGTAATTTCTGTACAATTTATATTTTTTTCATTAGCAAGGGCTTATAATTTAAACTTTCTAGTTTTTTTTTTTTTTTTAGTATATAGTATATAATATTTATGTTCTTTTTTTTTTTTTTTTTTGAGATAAGAGTCTCGCTGTGTCGCCCAGGCTGGAGTGCAGTGGTGTGATCTCGGCTCACTGCAAGCTCCGCTTCCCAGGTTCATGCCATTCTCCTGCCTCGGCCTCCCGAGTGGCTGGGACTACAGGTGCCCGCCACCACACCTGGCTAATTTTTGTATTTTTAGTAGAGACGGGGTTTCATCGTGTTAGCCAGGATGGTCTCGATCTCCTGACCTCGTGATCTGCCCGCCTTGGCCTCCCAAAGTGCTGGGATTACAGGCGTGAGCCGCTGCACCCGGCATATTTATGTTCTTAAAAAGATATTTCTGCAAATTTATCTTGGGTCCTCCAAAATCAATCAATGCATTTTGAGGGTATGTTACAACTTAAATATGAAGTATAGCAAGAAATATTTTTCTCTATGTGTCTAATGATCCACTGTGTTGCCTGTGTGTGTATAATGTTATTACAAGCATTTTTTGTAATAACATTTCTAATTATTTATTTATTATTACAAATTTAAAAAGTTTCTGGTTTCCCCCCCCCCCAACAATTTTATATCTCTAAGGTTTTTTAAACAGCTTTGGTTCAGGATATTTACATTAAGAAATAGTATTACTGAGACTTTGTTCAAATAGAGCTCATTATTGTCCATAATGTAGCATAATTTAAAATAAATATGAGCTTTTGAGTAAAAGTTCCCTTAGAAAAGTTCCACTATGTACTATATCAATAAACTTGGGTTAATTATCTAACTTCCCTGAATCTTAGTATCCTTATTTCCAAAAACTAGAATGAGTATATGTTCATCACAGAGTTGTTGGATAAATTGAACCAGGTAATTCAACCCAAATTGTGACTAAATAGTGTAATGCACATATAGTGTAATATCTGTATATTACACACTATATATCTAAATGGCTAGCATGTTATGATACTTAACAACTGTTAATCTTGCTCATTTTTATGTTAATTTAATTGATTTGTGGCTGTCATCACAGAATATAGTATATTCTAAAATAATGTTTCTTTTAGAATAATTTCAACATGTAAGAAGTAAGTAGTTATACACAGATAGAATTAGCAATTTGGAGTATGTCAGCCATTTCCAATCATAAATCCATGGATGGGTACTGGCCTATGACTACGTTTTTACTGTGCAATTAGAAAAATAAGGATAATAAAATTTTTTATTAAGCTAAGTTAATTTCAGTTAATTATTGTTGTGGTCTAATTGTGTTGTGATTCAGATGTCTTCCACAAAATTATTATAAAATAGTGATGTTTGAGATTTTAAAAATACCCTTTTGTAGCAAAATCAAGAAGTTAGAACTCCTCTGTCAGTTATTCATCTTTATTTCTAAATTTATTTTAAATATCAACTCTGCCATGTACTACTTGTATGACTTAAGACAAGTTATTTGGCATCTTTATGATATCATTTTATCATCTATACAATGGAAATATCAATAATGACTACCTTGTGGATTGTTAAGATAAAATTAGATAATACATGTAAGACTCACAGAGCAGTTCTGGCATATAGTAAGTATTCCATAAAGAGTTAAAGTTACTGTCATCATCACTAGTCTGTGAAATCCAAAATGTGTGAATCATCCACTTAGATCATTCATCTTATGCCAAAATTACTTTAAAAGTAGGAAAGCCTATGTTTATAGATGTTATAGTACCTCAAAGTCATAGACAGTCTTTGTAGACATGAAATTGTTATTGAATGTGAAGGTATTTTACAAAATATACCTATTTGCTACAATAGATTGAATATTGTCATTGAATATCATCTGTATTTTTATTTGATGGTTTTAAAAGGCCTATTTTTTAATATTAGACTAGGCTTTTGATGCTTTTGTTAAGTCCAAGAATACAATTGATGCCTATATTATATTTTGCATGTATTTTAAGTATCAAAATTTTTATTAAATTTTAAATATTTCTTAAAATAAAACTTCTTCATATACCAAATGCACAATGATGAGATTCTCGATAGTTCTGTTTCAAATAAAAATAAATAGTTGCTAAATATGAAATATTATTTCTAATTTTTGTTCACTTTTGAGTTACCATACATAGAACTCTAGAATCCTCTACAAACTTTATTTATAGATGTTTAGGAAAATTAGAACAATGTTTATAATTTATTTATTTATTTATTATTTATCCAATAATTGAATAACGTTTTTAAAATAGCTTAGCATTTTATTTGAATATGAATAGTATTTATTATCTTTTCTCAGAAGGAAGTGCTATTTTTATCTAAATTCTGAATTATTAATGACACACTGTAAGCAAAAAGTACATCCACGTTTAAATGGTTGAAGATGAAGCATTGCCTTTTGAGAAAGAAAACAGTACAGTACTGCAAATGGTTCCTTACAGCAAAAGACTCTGCTTCCTTAGATAGTTCTAGAGAATTCTAGCCTCACCATTTCTTGAGCTACACCTACTTAAAAACCTCAGTCTGACTTTTTCTAAGTGTGAAAGATTTACCCTTTGTCTTTATGGGAAAATGAGAGAGTTTGGTAGGACCTGCTATTAACCTTCATTTATCTGCGTTTTTAGAACACTAACAAAATCCCATTCCTAAAATGTAAAATCTAAGTGGCAGATACTCTATCTTATTTATCTTTTCATCACTATTACTTAGTATGACGTTTGCAAGGCACATTAATAGGTGCTCAATGAGCATTTGTAAACTGAACAGATTTCAAGTCAGCTAACCAAACCAGCACATATCAAATATATGATTACTTTTAAGGAGTCATGTTTCAAATGAGTCACTTAATTCATGTTTCACACTCTTAGGCTTGATATCCAAGTTATCTTCCATCATTTTGCATTACACCTATTAAAAAACTGATAGAAACCTTGACTACTACATTTGGAGTAGAAGTTGGCTAAGCACCTTATTGAGTAATAATATAAAGTTTTGTTAAACCACTATATTTAAGGATGACATATTCAAAAAACTGTGCATATTTACAGCCATGGAACCATCAACAGAATCTATGCTATAAACCTATTCATTACCTCCAGAAATTTCCTTCCACCTTATTTATTTATTGATTTAGGTGATTGTGGTTTTGATTTGGATTTTCCTGATGGTTAGCAATTTTGATTTGGATTATGATGTTTTACATAACGCAATGTAAAATCTAGTCTCTTAGCAAAATGTTAAGTATATAATACTTTATCATTATACACATTATGCTATAATTATACATACAATTGTGTTGTATAGTAGGTCTCTAGGACTTGTTCATCTTGCTTAACTGAAACTTTGTACACTTTGACTCACACTTCTCCATTTCCATCTTCCCCCATTTCCTGGAAAATCACCATTCTACTCTCTTGCTGCTATGAGTTCGGCCATTTTAGATTTCTCATGTAAGTGGTACCATGTAGTATTTGTCCTTTGGTGTCTGGCTTATTTTACTTAGCATAATATCCTCTGGGTACATCTGTGTTGTTGCAAATTGCAAGATTGCCTTCTTTTTTGAGGCTAAGTAATATTCCATTGTGTGTATATACCACATTTTCTTTATCCATTCAAATTTAATGGACCTTTAGGTTGGACATGAACATGGTTGTTAGTATTGTAAGCAATGCTGAAATAAACATAGGAATATAGGTACCTCTTTGAGATACTAATTTCATTGCCCCTTTGGAAGCAGGATTGCTCCATCAAATGATAGTTCTATTTTTAATTTTTCCCTTTTCGTTGATATATAATAATTTATATAGTTACAGAGTCTATGGAAGTGTTTTTTGCATGCAAAAATTGTGTGATGTTCAATTCAGGGTAATTGGGGTATCAGTCACCTTGAATGTTTATCATTTTTAGTGTATTGGTATTCTTTCAAGTTCTCTCTTGTACTTATTTCAAATATACATCATATTATTGCTAAGTATAGTCACCCTAGCCTGCTACCAAATATTAGATTAGAACTTATTTATCTAACTGTATGTTTTTACCCCTAATCAACCTGTCTTCATTCACTCCCCCGGTCCCCATTGCAACCCTTCCCAGACTCTGGTATCTATGGTTTTATTCCCTCTGCCCATGAAATCAAGTCTTTTATCTTCCGTAAGTGAGAACATGCAGTATTTGTCTTTCTGTGCCTGGCTTGTTTCACTTAACATAATGTCCTCCAATTCCATCAATGTTGCTGCAAATGACATGATTTTGTTCCTTGTTATGGCTGAGTAGTATTCCATTGTGTATATATATTACATTTCCTTTATTCATTCATCCATTGATGAGCATGCAGGTTGATTCTATAGCTTTGCTATCATGAACAGTGCTGGCAGTAACCGTGAGAGTCCAGGTATCCCCTTGATATACCGATTTCCTTTGAATAGATACCCAGTAGCGGGATTGTTGGATTATAAGGTTGGACTACTTCAAGTTTTATGAGAAACCTCTATACTGTTTCCACAGTGGCTGTATTAATTTACATTCCCACCAACAACATATAAGTTACCTGTTCTCTGTATCCTCACCAGCATCTATTATTTTTTGTCTTTTTAGTCATAGCTATTCTAACTTGAGTGAGATGGTATCTGATTGTGGTTTTGATTTGGATTTTCCTAATGATTAGTGATGCTGGGGTATTTTTTTCATATACCCATTGGCCATCTTTATGTCTTTTTGTAGAAACAACTATTCATGTCCTTTTCTCATGTTTTAATGAGGTTTTTTTTTGAAACTGTTGAATTGTTTGAATTCCTTATATATTCTGTATATTAGTCCCCTGTCAGTTAGTAATTTGCCAATATTTTCTTCCATTCAAAGGGTTGTCTATTCACTCTGCTGATTGTTTCCTTTGCTATGCAGAAACTTTTAAATTTAGGATGATCCCCCCGCCCCCTTTTTAATGCTTGTGCTTTTGAGGGCTTTGCCATAAAATCTTTGCCTATACCAATGTCCTAAAGATTTTTCTCTATGTTTCTTCTGGTAGTTTATAGTTTTGGGTCTTCATTTAAGTCATTAATCCAGCTTGAGTTTACTTTTGTGTATGAGGAGAGATAGGGGTGTAAGTTTCCTTCTTCTGCAGACAGTTATCCAGCTTTCCCAATACCATTTATTGAAGAGAGTATCCTTTCCCTAGTGTATGTTCTTGGTAGCTTTGTTGAGGATCAGTTGGCTGTAAATATTTCCATTTGTTTCTGGGTTCTCTATTCTGTTCTATGGGTCTATGTGTCTGTTTTTATACCAATACCATGCTGCCTTGTTTACCATAGCCTTATAATGTGTTTTGAAGTCAAGTAATACGATGCCTCCAACTTGGCTCTTTCTTCTACAGATTTTTTGTGTGGTTTGTTCTTGCTTTTCTAGCTCCTTGAGATGCATCATTAGATTGTTGGGATGCATTATTAGATTGTTTATTTGAAATCTTTTTGGCTTTTTTATGTAGGCATTTATTGCTAAAAACTTGCCTCTTAGCACTGCTTTGTTTTTGTGTCCCACAAACAAAGTATGTTATGCTTTCATATGTTGTGTTTTCATTTGCGTTTGCTTAAAGAAATTTTCCTCTAAGAACTGTCCTCATCTTGCTATGCCCATATTGGCAGCAGTGGGACAAGCATGCTTGATCTTGGGCCACAGAGCAACATACACTGGCACCAGTATTAGCAGGACCAGACAGACTGATTTTTAGGCCTCTAAGTGGCTGCTTGCTTGGATGCTGGTAGTGGCAGCAGTGGGCCAGGAAAGTATGTATCTCTGGGTCTTGATCAGTGTGCACTGGTGTTGATAGTGGCTGTAGTGTGGGGTCACCATTCATAGCCCCAGACACATGTCTCTCAGGCTGTCCTGCTCTCTGCAGCAATGGTGCTGTAGAGGTGGAGAGGGACCCTGCGTGTCACACACTGTCCTGGACGCTGGGGCCACACCATCAGTGGGAGCACAGTTGCCATTCATAGCCCCACACAGGCAGCCTCTGTTCATGCACCTCAGCCTCCAGTGGCAGCAGCAGTGGCTGTACTTGTAACAGTGTGCAGAGGGAAAGAAGGTGTCCTACTCCCTACATATGAGCCCTAGCAGAGAGGTCACTTTGCTGGTGAGAGGGGATCTCACTCTCTGCTTGCAAGGCCAAGTACAAAATTTGCACTACTGCTGGAGACAGAGTCACTTCTCATAGTCCCAGACATAGAGGTCTTGACCTCTGAAAAGCATGTGCTTTGTTTCCTTTGCCCCAAGGATGGTATGCTGTACCATCCTTTCCCCAGGTAATAGTGCTCCCTGTGGACTACAGCAGCAGTCCCCAACCTTTTTGGAACCCGGGACATTTTTCCTGGAAGACATTTTTTCTACAGATGGGGATGAGTAGGTGGGGAGATACTTTCAGGATGAAACTATTCCACCTCAGATTATCAGGCATTAGTTAGATTCTCATAAGGAGCACACAACCTGGATCCCTCAAAGGCACAGTTTGCAATAGCGTTCTCACTCCTGTGAGAATCTAATGCCCTTGCGGATCTGACAAGAAGTGGGGCTCAGGTGGTAATGCTCGCTCACCCACTGTTCATCTCTTGCTGTGTGGCCTGGTTTCTAACAAGCCATGGTCAGGTACCAGTCTGTGGCCCAGAGGTTGGAGACCTCTGGACCAGAGTATTGGGGACTCTGCAGAATCTTTGGATCCAGCCAACACTGTGCCACTTTAGTTCTCTGGGTGGACACTGAGAGATGTCAGTTGGGGCTCATGGGATGTAGAGATATTGGGGCTATGATGCCCAGAGCAGGATGCAGTCCCATGGCAACTGTGCCCTCACAAGTGTGCTCAGCTGCTGCTGCTGCTTAGGTCTTGGCAGGGACAGGAATGAGTGACCATGTGCAAGTCCTCTTTCTGGAGCATTGCCCTGATGGACCCTGCAAATCACTCCCTATGCTAGTGTCAGGATTTGTGTGGGTATAAGAAATCTCCCATTGCTCAAATTGCAGCAGTCCACAGTAGAGATGTTCTATTCAAGGTATGACTATCTATTCATAATTTTGGTGCTTTCTTCTGAAGAGAACAGGTGTCCAATGTCTGTAGTTAGCCCACTTGAACCAGTGTTCTTATTTTTAACCTTAAGGAACTTCCATAGTGTTTTCCATAGTGCCTGTACCAATTTACATTCCCACAAACAAGGTACAAGGGTTCCTTTTTCTCCACTTCCTTACCAACATTGATTATCTTTTGCTTTTTGGGTAATAGGCATCCTAACAGGTATGAGGTGATAGTTCATTATTTTGATTTGTATTTCCCTGATGGGTACTAAAGTTGAGCACCTTTTCATATACATTTTGGCCATTTGTATACCTTCTTTGAAAAAATATCTATTCAGGCCAGGTGTGGTGGCTCATGCCTGTAATTCTAGCACTTTGGGAGGCCAAGGCAGGTGGATCACCTGAGTTCAGGAATTGGAGACCAGCCTGGGCAACATGGCAAAACTCCCTCTCTACAAAAAATACAAAAATTAGCTGGGCATGGTGGTGCATGCCTGTAGTCCCAGCTATTTGGGAGGCTGAGTTGAGAGGATGGCTTGAGCCCTGAAAGCAGAGGTTGCAGTGAGCTGACATCATCACGCTACTGCACTTCAGCCTGAGTGACATAGGCAGACCCTGTCTGGAAAAAAAATAAAAAATTGATTCAGTTCCTTTGTTCATTTTTTAATTTCTTTTCTTTTTTCTTATTTTTCATTTTTAAATTTTGTTGTTGTTTTTGTTATTAAGTTGTTGATTTTGTTTATATTTTGTGGATATTAGTCATTTACCAGATACATAGTTTGCAAATATTTTCTCCAAAACTATGCTTTTTCATTTTGCTGATTGTTTCCTTTGCTGTGCAGAAGTTTCTTAGTTTGATGTAATCCCACTTGACAATTTTAGTTTTGTTGCCAGTGCTCTTTTGTGTCATTTCCAAGAAATCATTGACAAAGCCAAATATAAAATTCTTCACCATTGAGGCAGTTTTGACGTGGTGAGGTTCTGAAACTTTTTCCTAGAGTTGAATCAAATAATACAATTTAAATCCCTAATTCTTTAACAAATTAAAGAAAAACTATTTCCTCCAACTATAGTAAGGCAAAGTTTTGGCTATTAAACAACTGAACTCTTGTTAATAATGTGTGAAGCTAATAGGTGCGTGATGGGACCCTATTGCTTTGAGGATCTAATTGCACACAGAACTATTTATTCTTTGACTTGTAAAGCAGGAGTTCAGGAATAATGATTAGCAAACAAGATTGTGCAGGAAGAATAAATTGACATATATCATTGAAAGTATACAAAGTTTCAGTCAGGAGCCATGAACCCAAAGCATATATTGTTCTAAGTACATTACAGGTGAAGGTCACTGTATTACATTTATGAGCCTATGGGCCCTGAAAAGTTTAACTTGACAACAGATGTTAGATTGTTCTAGTACTCTAAAAATGATCCCTTAACATATCTATGTCATACAATAGCACTTGTATTCCTAAATCCATAAAATAATTTTTTAAAAATTTGAAACAAAATGAAATATAATCCTATAAGAGATTCATAGAATGTATTTTTAAAACATTTTATTTACTTATTTAGAATGTATTTTTAACATACTGATATCCAGTATAAATAATATGTAGAAAATAGTTATAAAAAACAAGTCATAGTTGTAGAAGACGTTGATATTTTAGAACAGAATATTTCTAGCTTATTGTTCAACGTATGTGTGATGCTAAGATCATTATCATTTGGCCAAAGATATAACCTATGAGTAAAGAAGAGTCCTTGTTTTTTCAAAACCTCTTTTGAATGCAAAGTCCCTCTTTATAATAGGCGATATTGCTTCCAAGTTGCCATATCCTTAAAAAGGCACTGAGCAAGATCACTGATATTTGATATATTTATGTACTGAAGAGCATTTTTGTGGAAAATTCTTCCCTAAATTAATTAGATAAGTTTATATGTAACACAATAAAAAGGAAAGATTTCATTCAAATAAGGGCATTTCACCAGCCCCTTTATGATTATATATAGTAATAGTTTTGTTACTCTTTAAATGGCTGAAAGGTAACCACTTTTTAAAAAATGTTTTTACATATATTTCTGTTTTAATATCCTATTATGGGCAGAAATGAAATGAGACTTAAATTCAGGTTGTTACCAATAGTCTAAGAGTTCTAAATGCATCACTATTTCATGTAAGCAAATATTGGCTGAGATTTAGCAGAGCTATTGAACCAGACAACTTTATTTATCCAATGGCTGTTCTACATTTCTTCTATAGAATATTGGCTTCGTCTTTTTGTTAGCTTCCGTATCTTTTGTCCAAACCAAATTACTCACAAGCTGAAATGTAAGACAAGTTCAACATTAAAAACGCTATACAATCATGCATCACTTAATGAAAAGATACCTTCTGAGAAATGCCTCATTAGGCAAGTTCATCATAGTGTGAACATCATAGTTTCCTTGAAGAAACTCAGATGGGATAGCCTACTACACACCTAGGCTATACGGTATGGCCTATTGCTCTCGGGCTACAAACCTGTGTTGCGTGTCACTGTACTGAATACTGTAAACAACTAGAACACAATGATAAGTATTTGTGTATCTAAATATAAAAATTAAGTAGAGTAAAAATGCAATAATGCCTTATGTAAGATAAAAATTGGGCACACCTACATAGGGTAGCTCCATTATAATTTCATGGGAGCCCTATAATATATACAGTCCATCATTGACCAGAAACAGAATTAAACATCACATGGCTGTCTTTGACAGCAGGGTGCTAGGCATAAGGGGCCAGAAGCTTACTGGCTTTTAATTCTCCTATGAATGGAAAATATAATGTTAGTCAAATGACTATCCATATAGTATGAAGTCATAATACCAAATGACTATCTGTATAGTAACCCCTGTATAATCCCTAAATCATAGTACTTGTTCCTTATCTATGCCTCTTTCTGTTTGCCATTTTCTGTTCCCAAACATAACTTCCCTATTTTTCACTTCTACTCCCACAGTCCATGCAGACGCACACACACACTCACTTCCCACTCTATATCGGTGTATACAAACTAGACCTGTCTGGTGATTGGTTGTGTTTACAAATATGTTCATATTTATAGTAATAAGTTACTGAAAAATATAGGCATATATGAATTCAAAAAATAAAAATATGTAAAAGCATGTTCTGAATACATACAATTTATTATAGAAAGGCTTTGGATGCTCTAATATGGAACTAATGTGGATGAGTTCTTAGGAAGTAAATACTAGACAAATATCTTGATTAAAGTAAAATCCAGGTAGCAGTGTTAAAACTTCTCATAATGTAAACAGCTATGCAAAGCATGACTTTTGAATTTATATATAAAATACATTTTCAAAGACACAGATACTGCTATATTCATTTTGTGTATACTGGATGTTATTTCTGACATCCTTTTAGATTCTTGATAGCAAATAAATGATATTTTGGAGAGTACTAAAGCTTATTTAAACATGATTTGATGTTCAATACAACTAACAAAATTGTGAGTGGAACACAATGATACTATAAAAATGAAGCTTCTTTTCCCTAGGTGGGAATAAGGCACTTTCTATGACTAGCCTAAATAATAGATTCACTTTTTCTTGCTTTATTTTGGGAGGGTGGAGGTTGGTAGAAATGCAATTTGAGTGCATTATATTTTTCTTGTTTTTTTTTTTTTTTACAAATGTTATCACACACACACACACAATCTTCATCCATTTTTATGAATCCTTAGAGATAAAAGGGGTTGAGAAACATGGTTTGGATTTAGTTAATATTTCCTAAATATCAAAAGAATACTGATTTTCATGAAATAAGAGTGATACTTTCAAAACGGTGCTCAGAGAAAGATCAACTAACACATTTTTTTAAAGAAAAGAAAAACAAAAAAGAAAAAACTCTTTATTAATTTAGAAAAGGACCATTGTCAATACCCTGAGTTCTCCCAAATTCAATTTTGGCTATATAGTACTAATCTGAAGGAGAATTTTTTTTTTTTTTGAGACGGAGTCCCGCTCTGTAGCCCAGGCTGGAGTGCAGTGGCCAGATCTCAGCTCACTGCAAGCTCCGCCTCCCGGGTTCACGCCCGTTCTCCTGCCTCAGCCTCCCGAGTAGCTGGGACTACAGGCGCCCGCCACCTCGCCCGGCTAGTTTTTTGTATTTTTTAGTAGAGACGGGGTTTCACCGTGTTAGGCAGGATGGTCTCGATCTCCTGACGTTGTGATCCGCCCGTCTCGGCCTCCCAAAGTGCTGGGATTACAGGCTTGAGCCACCGCGCCCGGCCGTGAAGGAGAATTTTTTATGCTCATCAGTCAGGTCCAAATTCAAGGAGCCATTATCAAAGTTAGGAATTTAAACAGCACTGGAATTCGATAATGTGATAATACTACTGCTTATTTTTATAGGAGTTTTATTCTGAAAAGTATGAAGTATTTATAAATAATATTTCAACATTCTTTTTTTTCAAAGATGGGAGGTGAAATTAGTAATGGGTAAGTTATTATTTGAATGTCCTAGCATTCAGTCCAAGCTTTCGATATTTTAAACCTAACATGATGTCATTCTAAAACCCATGAAGAGTCAATGTGATTTGTATTGTAATCTACATTCAGTATGAATTGCACATTCATTATGTTGATAACTTTATATATTAGAACAATATCATCATTTTCTATACTATAAACAAAGAAAATGCTAAGGATATTAAATTGAATAAAAATAAAGAACATTTACCTGTTGATGCTTAGGTAATGATAAAGATTATAAAATAATAAGAAAGTCATTGACTGTTCCCAGCCATTTAATGGTAACATCACAATAGTTGAAGAATGAATGCATTAGTTTAGTTTGCTAAGGATAATGACCTGCAGCTCCATCCATGTTCCTGAAAGGATACAACTGTATTCAATTTTTATGGCTGCATGGTATTCCATGGTATATATGTACAACATTTTCTTTATCCAGTCTAGCATTGATGCTTATTTAGGTTGATTCCATGTCTTTGCTATTGTGAACAGTGCTGTGATAAGCATATGTGTGCATGGTTTTTATAATGGAATGATTTAATTAGCTGGGCCTGGTGGTATGTGCCTATAATCCCAGCTACTCAGGAAGCTGAAGTAGAAGGATTGCTTGAGCCTGGGTGGCAGAGGTTTCAGTGAGCCAAGATCGTGCCACTGCACTCCAGCCTGGTTGACAGAAAGAGACCCTGTCTCAAAAACCAAAACAAAACAATAGGACGATTTATGTTCCTTTGGGTATATGCCCAGCAGCAGGATTGCTGGATCAAATGATATTTTTACTTTTAGGTCTTTGAGGAGTCTCCATACTGTCTTCCACAATGGTTGAACTGTCTTACACTCCCAACAGTGTATAAGCATTCCTTTTTGTCCACAACCTTGCCAGCATCTGTTATTTTTTGACTTTCTAATAATAGCCTGTATCAGTCCACTTTCACACTGCTATAAAGAACTACTTGAGACTGGGTAATTTATGATGAAAAGAGGTTTAATTGACTCACAGTTCCACATGGCTGAGAGGCTTCAGGAAACTTATAATCATGGCAGAAGGCAAAGGGGAAGCAGGTACAGTCATCACATGTCAGAGCAAGAGAGAGAGAGAGCTGGGAGGGGAAATGCCACACTTTAAAACCATCAGATCTCATGAGAACACAGTCACTATCACGAGAACAGCAAGGGGGAAAATCCACCCCCATGATCCAGTCACTTCCCACCTGGCGCCTTCTCTGACGTGTGGGGATTACAATTTGAGATAAGATTTGGATGGGAACACAAAGCCAAACTATGTCATAGCCATTCTGACTGGTGTGCGACGGTGTCTCATGGTGGTTTTGATTTGCATTTCTCTAATGATCAGTGATGTTGAGCTTTTTTTCATGTAATTGTTGACCACATGTATGTCTTTTGAAAAGTGTTCATGCCCTTTCCCCACTTTTTAGTGTGTTTTTTTCCTTGTAAATTTGTTTAAAGAACCAATGTATTCTGCCATGTTAACAGAATATCACAGTTGGAATTTATACTTTACATACAAGCATATTATGTGTTTTTTTGAGATAGGATCTTGCTCTGTTCCTCAGGCTGTAGTGATTATGGCTCACTGCAGCCTCCACCTTCTGGGCTAAAGTGATTCCGCCACCTCACCCTCCTGAGTAGCTGGGACTACAGATGCATACCACCACACCCAGCTAATTTTTGTATTTTTTGTAAAGACAAGGTTTTACCATGATGCCCAGGCTGGTCTCAAACTCCTGAGCTCAAGTGATGTACCTGCCTCAGCCTCCCGAAGTATTAGGATTACAGGCATAAACCACTGTACCTGGCCTATTTTTTTAATCAATAAAATATTTATGTGTGTTACATACAGAATTCTATTATAATTTACTTTTATTAATGTAAATATTATGACATATATGATATGCTATTTTGGAATGTCATTTGAGTTAGAGGTCTTTATCTTAATGCCTATCTTAATACTATAAAAACAAAGCATTTTTTATAACTAAGAAGACAGAGCCTGCATTTGACCGTGTCTTTGCTACTATCCTGTACTTGGCTGTCCTTTCTGTCGTAAATTAAAATAGATGAAGGCTGTCGAGCCAAGCCAATGATGGAGGCTAATTTAATGTGATATAATTGATGAACTCTAAATTGTTCCACTTTTCCCTTTTGAAGCACACTAAGTAGAGCTTAAAATGCCAGACAGAGTATTTTGATTTATACTCTTTGTCACATTAATACTGAAAAACTCATTGTAGTGATAGAGAAATGGGAATTAACTCTTTAGGGATACTTTCATAGTTTCTATATGTATATTTGGTTGCACAACAATCAGAGAAATGGACCCAGTTTAAATATACTACCAGAATAAGCATTAAATAATAATAAGATGAAATGTAATGAAGAGGCTTACTAATTTAGTGCTAATGCAACTAGTTCAATGATATGAAAACAAGCAACTCTAACAGAAAAAAAATCAAATTAAGTCCAAGTAAAATAGTGGATTTGTATCCACATGATTTTTGTGAATTTTGCTAAATCTGATGCCCTTGAACCAGAATACGTGGAGAATTTACAAGTAAGGACAGGGGAAATCATGGAGGCATTTTAACACAATGAATTTTCTTAACATATGTCACACTGATAGAGTTCAGTTGAACGTAAAGATGCTGCAGTTGTTACTAGTGTCAAGAAGAAATGTGGGCTGGGTGCAGTGCCTCAAGCCTGTAATCCCAGCACTTTCGGAGTCCGAGGCAGGCAGATCACGAGGTCAAGAGATCCAGACCATCCTGACCAACATGGTGAAACCCCATCTCTACCAAAAATACAAAAATTAGCTGGGCGTGGTGGTGCAGGCCTGTAGTCCCAGCTACTTGGGAGGCTGAGGCAGGAGAATCACTTGAACCTGGAAGGCAGAGGTTGCAGTGAGCCGAGGTGGTGACACTGCACTCCAGCCTGGCAACAGAGTGAGACTCCGTCTCATTTAAAAAAAAAAAAAAAAAAAAAAAAAGAAGAAGAAGTGTGAGTAGACAAAAAAAAAAAAAAAAAAAGAGCAGCTATCCAGAAATGGCCATTACTAGCAATATTCTTCTCAGTGCTTTTTGTATTAAGTTATTAAATTTTAGTAATATAAAAGTTAACAAAGTAGCCCGATAAACTAAATACATTAAAGGAAATTTCATATTTACATACACCAGCAACAAATAGTAAATGTGATTTTTTAAAAAAATATCTATGTTAGCAACAAAAATGGCTATTTAGGAATAATTTTAACAGATGCTCAAGATTGTTATGTAGAAAATTATGAAGTTATAATATTATAAAGTTTTGTAAAGCTTTATTGAGAGGTATTAATGATGACTCAACCAAATGGAGAGGAATAGCAACTTTATGAATAAGAAGATCTAGTATAGTAAAGTTATCAATTCTACTGAATCTAAGAAGATTCAGTGTAGTAAAGTTATCAAATAGATCTATAGATTTAATAAAATTCCCATTGCAACAGGTTTTTATAAAATATAAAGATAGTTCTAAAATTTACATGGAAAAGCAAAATATCAAGAATATCCAAGACACTCTTGACCAAGAAGTATAAGATTAGATGACTTGCCTTTCAAGATACCAATTTTATTTTTAAATAAAACTAGAGTAATTAAGAAGTGTGATGTTTTTGTGTAAGGATAGGCAATTAGATCAAGAAACAGAATAAAGAGTTCAACAACAAACTCACACAGAATTAAAAACTTGATATGTGTCATTGCAAATTATTGGGAGTAAAATGAAAATGAATAAATGAGAGCTTCACACAGAAACATAAATGGATGTTAGAAACCTAAGGTGAAGTGAAAAAAGTAAGATATAAAGGATCATTCACAGTCAGAGAACATTGATTTGTTTGTTTATTTATGATTTATTTTGAATAATTACAGCTTTTATTCTAGATTCAAGGATACATGTGCAGGTTTCTTACGTGGGTACATTACATGACTCTGAGGTTTGGGGTACCATTGACCCCGTCATCCAGGTAGTGAGCATAGTATCCCATAGTTACTTTTTCAGCCCTTTCCTCCTCCCCTCTCATCTCTAGTAGCCTCCTGTGTCTGTTGCTGCCATCATTGTGTCCATGAGTGCTCAATGTTTAGCTCCCACTTTTAAATGAGACCATGTGGTATTTGGTTTTCTGTTCCTATGTTAATTTGCTTAATCTGTTCCTATGTTATTATTACTTAATAAGCTGATAACGACCTTTGGCTACATCCATGTTGCTGCAAAGGACAAGATTTCATTCATTTTTATGGCTATGTAGACTTCCATGATGTATATGTACCACATTTTCTTTATTCATCCATCATCGATGGACACTTAAGTTGACTCGATGTCTTTACCATTGTGAATTGTACACAAATGTGTGTACCTTTTTTGGTTAAATGATTTATTTCTTTTGGATATATACCCAGTAATGGGATTGCTGGGTCAAATTGTAGTTCTGTTTTAAATTCTTTGAGAAATCTTCAAACTGCTTTCCACAGTGGCTGAGCTAATTTACATTCCTACCAACATGGTGTAAGTGTTTCTTTTTCTCTGCAGCCTCACCAGCATCTACTGTTGTTTGACTTTTTAAAAATATGCATTCTGGCTGGTGTGAGATGGTATCTCATTGTGGTTTTGATTTCCATTTCTCTGATGGTGAGTGATAGGAAGCATTTTTCATATGTATTTTAGCCACATATATGTCGTCTTTTGAGAAGTGTCTGTTCACCTCTTTTGCCCACTTTTTACTGGGGTTAGTTGCCTTTTGTTTGTTGAATTGTTTAAATTCCTTAAAGATTCTGGATATTAGACCTTTATTGGATGCATAGCTTGTGAATATTTTCTCCCATGCTATATGTTGTCCGTTATTCTTTGTTGATAGTTTCAGGCTTTAAACCAATAACAGTAAAGAAGGACAAAGAAGGGCACTATATATTGATAAAGAGTTCAATTCAACAAAAGACTTAACTATTCTACATATATATGCACCCAACATTGAGCACCCAGAGTCGTAAAACAAGTCCTTCTAGACCTATGAAAATACATAGATAGCTGAACAATAATAGAGGGTGAGTGCAACACCCCACTGACAGGATTAGATAGATCATCAAGGCATAAGACTAACAAAGAATTTCTGGACTTAAATTCTATACTTGGCCATTTGGACCTAAAAGATATCTATAGAAAACTATACCTATTAACCACAGAATATACGTTCTTTTTATCTGCCCATGAAACGTACTCTAAGATCAACCCCATGCTTGTCCATAAAACAAGTCTCAATAAATTTTTTAAAATTGAAAATATAACAACCATGCTCTCAATCTACAGTAGAATAAAAGTAGAAATCAATAGCAATAAGATCTCTCAAAACCACACAATTACATGGAAATTTAAAAATTTGTCCTTGAATGACTTTTGGATAAACAACAAAATTAAGGCAGGAATCAAAAAATTATTGGAAATAAGTGAAAATATAGATACAACATACCAAAATTTCTGGGATGCAGCAAAAGCAGTATTCAGAGGAAGTTTATAGTGCTAAACACCTACTTCAAAAAATTAGAAATATCTCAAATTAATTATCTAACATCACAGCTAGAGGAACTAGAAAACAAAAACTAACCCCAAAGCCAGAAGAAGAAAAGAAATAACTGAAATCAGAGCATAGCTGAATAAAGTTGAGACACAAAAATCCATACAAAGAATCAACGAAACCAAAAGTTGGTTATTTGGAAGGATAAAGAAGATTGATAGATTGCTAGATAGATTAGCAAACAAATTGAAGAAGATCCAAATAACCAAAATCAGAAATTACAAAGATGATATTACAGCCAATCCCACAAAAATATAAAAGTTCCTCAGAGAATATTATGAGCACCTCTATGCACACAAATTAGAAAATCTAGAGAAAATTGATAAATTTCTAGAAACACACAATTTCCCCAAGATTGTATCAGGAAGAAATGAAACCCTGAACAGACCAATATTGAGTTCTAAAACTGAATCACTAATAAAAACCTACCAACCAAAAAAAGCCCTGGGCTAGATGGATTCACAGCTGAATTCTACCAGACATACAAAGGAGAGCTGGTATTCATTCTACTGAAACTATTCCAAAAAATACAGCAGGAGAGACTCTTCCCTAAGCATTCTATGAAGCCAGCATCACCCTCATACCAAAACCTGGAAAAGACACAACAAAAAAAGAAAGTTATTCAAAAGTCCTCAACAAAATACTAGCAAATTGAATCCAGCAGCGCATCAAAAAGTTAATTCACCACGATTGAGTACCTACATTCCTGGCATGCAAGGTTGGTTCAACATATGCAAATAAATAAATGTGATTCACCATGTAAACAGAATGAAAAACAAAAGTTTATGATCATCTCAACAGACACAGAAAAGTTTTCAATAAAGTCCAACTTCCCTTCATGATAAAAATCCTCAAAAATCTAGTCATCAAAGGAACGTACCTCAAAATAATAAGGGCCATCTGTGACAAACCCACAGCCAACATCATACTGAATGGGCAAAAGCTGGAAGCTTTTTATTTGATAACTGGAATAAGACAAGGATGCCCACTCTCACCATTCCTATTCAACATAGTTCTGGAAGTCCTAGCCAGAGCAATCAGGCAAGGAAAAGAAATAAAAGGCATCTAAATAGTAAAAGAATAAGTCAAATCACCTTGCTTTGCTGATGATATAATTCTATACTTAGGAAACACTAATGACTCTATACTTAGAAAACACTAAAGACTCCACCAAAATGCTCCTGGAACTAATAAACAACTTCAGCAAGGTTCCAGGACACAAAATTAATGTATACAAATCAGCAGGATTTCTATACACCAATAACATTAAGCTGAGAACCAAACCAAGAATAGAATATTGTTTACAATAGTCACACAAAAAAATACCTAGGAATCCACGTAACCAAGGAGGTGAAAGATCTCTACAAGGAGAACTACAAAACACTGCTGGAAGAAGTCATAGATGACACAAACTAATGAAAAACATTCTGTACTCATGGATTGGAAGAATCAATATCTACTGCCCAAAATAATCTACAGATTCAACACTATTCCTATCAAACTACCAGTCATTTTTCACAGAATTAGAAAAAGCTATTGTAAATTTCTATGGAACCAAAAAAAAAAAAAAAAAAAAAAAAAAAGCCCAAATAGGCAAGGCAATCCTAAGCAAAAAGAACAAACTATAGACTTCAAACTATACTACAAGAGTACAATAATCAAAACAGGATGGTACTGGTGCAAAGACTGACACATAGACCAGTGGAACAAGATAGAGATCACAGAAATAAAGCCACACACTATGGCCCTGTGGTCTTCAACGGAGTCAACAAAAATAAGCAATGAATAAATGACTCCCTATTCAATAAATGGTGCTGGCATAGCTGGCTAACCACATGCAGAAGAATGAAACTGGAACCCTGCCTTTCACCATGTACAAAAATTAATGCAAGATGAATTAAAGAGTTATATGTAAGACCTCAAACTGTAATTATCCTAGAAGACAACCTGGAAGACAGCCTAGGAAACACCATTCTAGACATTGACCTTGGGAAAGAATTTATGACTAAGTCTTCAAAAGCGATTGCAACAAAAACAAAAATTGACAAGTCAGATCTATTTAAACTAAAGAGCTTCTGCACAGCAAAAGAGAACATTGTTAAAAATATCAAAAAGTACCAAAACTACTTATGACAGTGGTTATCTCTGGAGTGATAAGCAGGGAGATAAAATGAGGAAGTAGCACATAGGTTGACGAATGATCTAGTAACATTCTAGTTTTTAGGTTAAGTGGTAGGTTCATGGATATTCATTATATGGAAATTTGATCTATGGCTTGATTTTTTTTTTAAATAATAAAACTTTTTTTTTTATTATTATACTTTAAGTTCTAGGGTACATGTGCACAACATGCAGGTTTGTTACATATGTATACATGAGCCATGTTGGTGTGCTGCACCCATTAACTCGTCATTTACATTACATATATCTCCTAATGCTATCCCTCCCTGCACGCCCCTCCCCATAATAGGACCCAGTGTGTGATGTTCCCCTTCCTGTGTCCAAGTGATCTCATTGTTCAGTTCCCACCTATGAGTGAGAACATGCGGTATTTGGTTTTCTGTTCTTGTGATAGTTTGCTGAGAATGATGGTTTCCAGCTGCATCCATGTCCCTACAAAGGACACAAACTCATCCTTTTTTATGGCTGCATAGTATTCCATGGTGTATATGTCCCAGATTTTCTTAATCCAGTCTGTCACTGATGGACATTTGGGTTGATTCCAAATCTTTGCTATTGTGAATAGTGCCACAATAAACATACGTGTGCATGTGTCTTTATAGCAGCATGACTTATAATCCTTTGGGTATATACCCAGTAATGGGATGGCTGGGTCAAATGGTATTTCTAGTTCTAGATCCTTGAGGAATCGCCACACTGTTTTCCACAATGGTTGAACTAGTTTACAGTCCCACCAACAGTGTAAAAGTATTCTTATTTCTCCACATCCTCTTCAGCACCTGTTCTTTCCTGATTTTTTAATGATTGCCATTCTAACTGGTGTGAGATAGTATCTCATTGTGGTTTTGATTTGCATTTCTCTGATGGCGAGTGATGATGAGCATTTTTTCATGTGTCTGTTGGCTGTATGCATGTCTTCTTTTGAGAAGTGTCTGTTCATATCCTTTGCCCACTTTTTGATGGGGTTGTTTTTTTCTTGTAAATTTGATTGAGTTCTTTATAGGTTCTGGGTATTAGCCCTTTGTCAGATGAGTAGATTGCAAAAATTTTCTCCCATTCTGTAGGTTGCCTCTTCACTCTGATGGTAGTTTCTTTTGCTGTGCAGAAGCTCTTTAGTTTAATTAGATCCCATTTGTCAATTTTGGCTTCTGTTGCCATTGCTTTTGGTGTTATAGACATGAAGTCCTTGCCCATGCCTATGTCCTGAATGGCATTACTTAGGTTTTCTTGATTTTTAAGTCAGTGGGAAAATGATAGAATATTTAATTAATGATGGTGGGACAACTCACTGTGGAAAAAATGAAATAGAATCCCAATTTGCACATGCACAAAAATGAATCCCAGATTTATTAAAGACAATCAGTTTTGACTTAAAAGAAAGAAAATTTTTAAACTTGAAAAAGTATAGGAGAATATTTGAGACAACAGAAATGTATTATTTTACAGTTCTGGAGACTGTAAGTCTAAGATCAAAATATCAGTAGGGTTGATTCCTTCTGAGAGCTGTGTGTGCCTCTTCCTAGCTTCTGGTGGGTTGCTGGCAATATTTGACATTTCTTGACTTACAAATTCATCCCTTTGATCTTTGCCTTCTTCTTCATATGGCATTCTCCCTATGTCTCTGTCTCTCTAGACTGAATTCTCTTTATAAAGAAACTGGTCACCTTGAATTAGGGGCCCACCCTATTTTATTGTGACCTTGTATTAACTAATTATATCTGCAATACCCCTATTACCAAATAAGGCCCTACTCTGACATACTAGGGTTTAGGACTTTAACATTACCTTTTTGGGAAGACGTATTTTCAACCCATGTAACTGTTATTTTTAAATTGTATGTATGAGTTATATGTACTATTTTCAGGATACATTTAATAATTTTATTTTTAGGAAAAATATTAAGCAGAATAAATATGAACAATAACTGTTTTGTGCCTTGAACTAAAATTTTTAAGATAAAAAATGAAAGCTAACACACCCACATTCACCATCCCTATAGAATACTTTTTGCGATATGGGGTATAAGGTCTTGCCTACCTATATAGCTTCATTCCCAATACATTTTCTTATATTCTAAGGAAAGTAAAATATTGACTGTTCTATGCTATTTATAGAAATATTAGAAATATTGGTGTCTTTCCATTTCCTCTTATAGTCTTTCTGCTTATTATGTCCTCATCTTTCTTATTCTATCTCTCTTTCTCCTCCTTTCTTCTTCCATAACCCTCTTCTCGTTCTCTTTCTTCTCCTAGTTAACTCCTTCTTCTACCTCACGTTTCATGTGGAAGCCTTCCCGGCCCCACTGTCCAGTTGCTCTCATATGAGACAGCCCTCCTCTTTGGCTCCCATGGCTGCATGTGCATTTCTCTTTCATTGCCTGTTTGATTTATGTGTACTGAAGACAGAGAATCTCAATGCCTAGCATGGTCCCCGAAATCTGATCTGTACTCAGTAAATGTTAATTGAACCAAACCATATATATCTCATTTATGTTTTATCTATGCCTGACTATGACCTTGGCCATCAGATTACCTGCGTCCTCTGGATCCTGAGAAGTAAAAATACTGTCTGTATGCTTCTGTTTTTCAAGCACAAGTACACATTATAGCAATTCAAATACTAACAGATATTTTAGCATTATATCTGGAAATTTTCTTCACTTCCCAGAAAACAAGGTTGGTTAAAATAATAGAGGTATTTATTTTTTTAAAAAGGAGGGAATATGCTGTATATTTATTACTTCCCAGATCAGTGGTATTTTTTCATTTCGTTATCCTTAGTGAATTTTATCTCAAGCCTCATTTTACTCTAAATCTGTTCTCTACTACAGGAGAGTTCCTTGCTTTGGTTAATATTTAACTTTTTAAAATATATCACATTACCTTGGTGAGCAAAATATTCATGTACTGTAAGATTACTGTCACTATAAAATTATGCATATACTATAAGATTACTGTCTTTTACTATAAGATTACTGTACTATAGATTACTATAAGACCACTGTCACAGTAAAATATGCATGTACTATAAGATTACTATCTCCCAAAAGATTTATAGAATAAAATACTTTTACTATTCTGTTCCTTTGAATTATCAGGTCGGACCACAGGGATTATGCAGAAAGTAGTTTATTTTTGTGCATTCTGTTTGATTTCTTTCTAAACAATCTTAACTTTTTCTAGGCTTAAAAAAATTAGTTTGTGTGCTAATGCATTACTTATTGACAGACATGGTCATATTTAGCATCTAATTAGTGGACAGAGTTAATGTTTTCATACTTCTTATATTTTCTTATATCATTCCGGCCTCAAGCTGTCTTCCGCTTAGCTGTCGTATTACTTCCCTGTGACTAGTACAACACAATTACTGTAAACTCATTGGCTTAAAACAATTTATTCCCTTGCAGTTCTGAAGGTCAGAAGTCTGAAATTAGTCCTACCTTGCAGAAATCAAGGTCTCTGTAGCCACGCCCCTGCTAGAGGCTGTAGGGGAGAATTCATGATCTTGCCTTTTTTAGCTTCTAAAACTACATTTCTTGCATTCCTTGGCTCCTGGCCCTTTTCAAAACCAGTATTATCACATCTTGCTTTAGTGGTCACATTACCTTGACTTCTCTCTAGTTAAATCTCCCTATGCCTCTATCTTATAAGGGCACTGTGATTACAGTTAGAGCCCTTCAGGATGATCCAGGAAAATATCCCCATCTTAAGACTTAATTTGATCACATCTGCAGAGTCTCTTTTGCCATATGAAGAAACTTTCACAGATTCTAGAGATTAGGACCTGGAGATTTTTGGGGGGCATTATTCAGCCCACCACAGCTACTATCTGACCAAATCACACAATGCACTTTTCTCTGCCACAGCTTTAATTTCATCCATGAATTTATTTAATACCGATATTGTCTTTACATTTTTACACTCAATTCAAAACTCTGAAATAGAAATATGTTAAGTGCAGACATCCGACTTGTATCACACTGACCACCAGATGGCAAACTTTGTCATTATATCTTTAGTCCTAATCTAAATTAATTTGACAGCCTGAGTAGTTAAATATGCCAATTTAAAGTCCCGTATAATGCCATGCAGTTTAGATCAACTGAAGTTTTGTCACACTAGGTCATTTTTTATGAGAACAACTACACACAATCAGATATTAATCTAAGCTACTTTAATGGTTTCTGAAAAAGATTACTTCCTTATCTAGCTCTAACATCAACAACTAAGCATGCTTCTATTTCACAGAAAATTCTTCCAACACCCTCTCTCTTAGTTTTTGGGTAATTTCTTATAAATTCTAAATTTAATTGATATGATGAATTATTCATCTCAATTTTAATTACTTATATACAGGATTTCTCCTGGAACTTGTTTCATTAATGAATTCAACTCAGGCAGGTACTAATCCATGTCACTTTTATTCTGTAGTATCACATAATATATAATATAAATAATGGGTACAAATAAGGCAGCTTTCTAAAATAGCAAAAATTATTATTTTATTGTTCTACTGTTTTCCAAAATCATTGCACTCTTATATTATCAGTCTAAACAATTCAGAGATATCAAAATAACAGCTAATATTCTTCTTCTTTCCCTCTTACAGAAACTTTTATAGAAAAGTTCAGAAAATGTATATTTAAGTAAATTAAAATTTGTATTCTAAAGATAACACTTTTTGTATTTCCCGGGCATAAAGTTATAGGTATAGATGTGGACATCAGTGATACAGAAATATAATTGGGATCATTCTTACAGTGAGTTTTTTCTTCTTTTGAACCTCATTCACAATATCATGTTAAGTTTGTTGGCCCTACCCTATTCCATCTCCCTGTATTCCTCAAGCCAAAGTAAACATTATTCCAAACCTTATTTTGATTATATATATATGTGATTATATATATATATATGCATTTACATATACATATATATACACATTTATTCTGATTTTTTTCAAAAAATTATGTTCTTAACATTTTCCAATGTTATTAAAATTCCTTGAAAAATTTTTAATGGTCGTATGATATTTTATCTTTTTTGTATTCAAATTCAGCCAAATAGACCAAATTGTCTTCAATTTTTCACTATTATAAATGACACTTTCATAGAAACTTATAAATCTTGCTTATATCGCTCATTATATATTTCATTAATATAGATTCCTAGCAGTGGAATTACTAGGTCAAATGATATGTGGACTTTTGATGTTTCTGATATCTGATAGCAAATAGTTTCCAGAAGGGCCAAACCAGTGGCATTCTCTTAATAATACTCTTGCCAAAGTGCTTCATTAATTTAATTTTTGCCAACTAGGTAAAAATATTCCTTGATGTGCTCCTGTTTACTAATTTATCTTATGAATCCCTTTCCTTTTAAGGTATGTAAATTATATATAATGAAATTTATATAAAATCATCATTATCCAGCCTACTGCACTAATACTAAAAAGGAACATAAACATTTGGGATGATGAATATAATTTCTAAAGGTGGCAGGAGTTACCGGATGGAATTCAGAGTCCTCTTTATCTTTTAAAATAGGGTTCTCTGGCTTTTTACTTCACATAGATTAGTGTTGTCAATACTGCAATAGAAAGATAATGAGAATAAAAGTAGCACTATTAACTAGAATATTTTGTGCCTTTAGCTTTTAGTAAGTCCCATATTTACTTTGTAGCTTCTTTTCCCTGAGAAAATTGGAGCCTGAACTCACAGGGTTCTTATGAAGATACAATCACTTTAAAAAGTGTGATTTTCCTAAAGGGAATTATTGTTTTAACAAAATCTACATACGTTGATAATTTTAAAACATATGAAAATGTATAAACTCTTTCTTCATTTTCTTTTTTTTTTTTTTTTTTTTTGAGACGGAGTCTCGCTCTGTCACCCGGGCTGAAGTGCAGTGGCCGGATCTCAGCTTACTGCAAGCTCCGCCTCCCGGGTTTACGCCATTCTCCTGCCTCAGCCTCCCAAGTAACTGGGACTACAGGCGCCCGCCACCTCGCCCGGCTAGGTTTTTGTATTATTTAGTAGAGACGGGGTTTCACCGGGTTAGCCAGGATGGTCTCGATCTCCTGACCTCGTGATCCGCCCGTCTCGGCCTCCCAAAGTGCTGGGATTACAGGCTTGAGCCACCGCGCCCGGCCTCTTTCTTCATTTTCAATACTGTTTATTGGAAACAGCTAAGTTCTTTGCATAGGAAGGGGACATAATTTCCAGTGACATTATATTTGCTCTTCCTCTTTCGTTTGCACTAGAGAGAGCCTTGCCATATCTGATACATCATTCTCTAAAGGTATGCTTGCATCATTTCCAATTAAATGTTTTAAGTTAGCAGTATACAGTAAATTATCATAAATGTTATTGTAAATTCAAGCTGAAGTGTTAGCAAGAAAATTGCTAAAGGATATCATTTAAGCTCTTATTGGTTTTGTGTATTTGCTAATGTCTGTGGTGTATATTACTTTGACGAGCTTACAGTGACTTCTAACTTGAATTAAAATACGGTTTTGGTCAATCCTTTTAAGGTCAAGATAAGATTTAAATTAGAATATAATTTGCTTAGTTAGTCATCTCACTTTTTTTTTGAGGCAAGTAAGCAATGAATTGGGAAAATAAATTATAATTGTTTACTTAGGATTCTCAGAAAGGGAACACACGTGCTTTGTTGACAACAGTGGCATTCAGTAGATTGAATAATAATTTATCCTTTATTCATTACTTTTTTATTACTGATGGAAAGAAGAGCTGGTTAAAAGGTAGCAGAGACCAGTTAAATGTTCAGATCTATTTTAATAATATTTATACGAATTCATTCACTTTATAATAATTTGCATATTTATTTGAATTTTGACCTACTTGGCCTTAGAATTGTCAGTGAATATAAGGCAGTTTCTGAAGAAAACCCAGAACACTCACTACAGTGCTAGAATTCAATTGGTATTTGTTGGCATGTCACACATTCAGATACCTTGCATGTCTAACTATTACATACTGAAATATATGTAATGAAGAGCAAACATAGTGAGAAAAATATATATTAAGTGAGCAAAGTTTGTGTCAAGTAAATGATTGACACAAATGTAGTTCTGTTTTTTTTTGAATTCTAGTATCACAAACTTATTCCAATATATCTGAAGAGTAAAATCTTGTTCCTGTGGTTACTGTAATTAAAAGGGAATGGAAAAGGCAGGGCAGGAAAAGATTTATGGGATTCAGAGATGAGAAAATGTGAGAGATTTGAAGAAAAAGAAGTTAGAAAGGAAGAGCAATGTATAGACTTTGACAAATGAGAAGAAATAATGAACAGGAATTTGTAGTATAAAGAAGAAGGATAAAAGGGTACATTTAGTCTCACAAAACTAGAATTGTATAATGAAAGAATTATTTTAACCCAAATTATTATTTAATTATTACAATGTTGTTATTCAAATTCTACACATCCTTTGTCTCACAGACATCTAAGGCCTTTAGTACCAGTCCAGTCCATGACAATGTCTTTTCCTAAAATCTCATCACTTGTTTATGCCACTTATTTGACAACTGATTGCATATTTGCATTTCTGAATTGTTCTGTGATTACAATCTTCTATTATAAGTTAACATTTTATGCTTTAAATCTCAATTTTCTAAGTAGGATACAAATCTGGAAGACAAGCACTCTGTCCTATTTCTTGCTAGTTTCTGTAGTTTTAGCAAAGCATCTTGCATTGTAGAGGGATCTCAATTCTTTAATGACTTAGTATAATATACAGCATTTTTCAAACGAAAGAGTCATTTATCCTATACTCAAAGAAAATGATAAAATAACACTGAAAGCATGCAGAGACTTGGGTGAAATTTAGAAGCTTTGGAACATGTATTTCATCAGTAAGTTATTTACTTTGTTTATGTGATAGTCCTGACATGGAAGATCAGTGTAAGCCAAGATAGTATCGACAGAAAGAGTATAATAAATAGAAAAGGGGTACATGAATCAGATTATTTACATTTTGGAGATGGTGACTGCAGTGAGTACTGCACTTGAATTAATTCCAAAAGATCTCCCTTGAGCTGAAAGTGTGTGTAGTCATAATTGCATGACCTGTGACACATTGTCTTTGTCCCACAGACAGGTTACACATTTGGCGCTGCATCAAGATAGAGTAATTATAGGGAAGCAGAAACTGTCTGGATATTCCACTGAAAGCTGAAGATGTGATCCATTCTTGATTTGCTTTGCTAATAGCTCTAACTTTGAGAAGACAGAGAGAATAGTAAGATGAACAACCAACAGGCGGGGGATGTAGGCGTCCCGGGAGAGAGAAAACCATCATGCCATTTGAGAGTATATAATAGAAAGGAAAGAGAATAGCGAAGAGAAGCATTTACATACCCCCAGATTTTAGCAACATTTATTCCAAAATGTTTACAGGAAAGCTATTTTGATTCTGTGGCAAGAGAGCTAAAATAAAATACCCCAATAAATTGTTCATTCATTTATTCAGTTTAAGTAATGGTATTAGAAAGTGTAAAGCTACAAGTGAGTTAAGGCTTCAAAATGAACTTTTGTTCTTTTTTGTAAGGATAACCTGACTGATACAGCAATGTTATGCTGCAGATATGATATATCTTAACTTTATAATGGCATTTATGAATATCTGGTGTTCTTTTGAAGTTGATCGAAAAATGGACACTGGGTAATAGCATAGTTGGTGGTGGTGGCTTCTGAGAGGGGCCAATAATTAACACTTTTTGCTTTCTCTGGGTTCTAAACAAATAGGAATTAAACAGTTAATTTGAAAATACTGGTCAATATATCATTTTTATTATTGATAAAACTCATGCTGAAGGACATAACTTTGGGTCCATAAACCAAATTATTTTGCTAATTCTGAACTCCACAATTAGGCAGATTTTGTCACCTGCCATGGATAATACATTAAGATATGCTGCCTCCTGTGGGTAGCCTTCCCAGATAAGTTATGAGAGAGAGGATCCAAATCAAATTCACATCATCTGCAGGCAGATTTGCTTCTAAAAGGAAGACAGGCAGATTCATCTGTAGAATTAATCATTTCACCTCCTTGGAGCACAATGAGTAAGAGCAGGAGACAAGCTAGGAGACTATGGAAAATACTTCTTCATCAAAATTAGGAAGGGCAAAAGGTTTTCTTTCCCCTCTAACTTTGCCTTGCATCTGTTCTCTTAGGCCACTGAGTTTAACCATAAAGCCTGTGGTCAACTATGTGAGAGAGGAGATCAGCAGTTTATTTGGGCAGGAGGCCAATTCTAAGGTCAGCTGCTTTGACCATTATCCTGAGATCCATGGTGGTCAGTTTTGATTCTACATTGAGAAGATTCTGAAATGGGTTGGAACAGGACATATATCAAATCAGCTTCAATGACACTCTGTATCCGAAGCTGGAAATTTACCGCCAACTTATTTCTTATCTTAAATTATATATAACTCTATGGCCATATTAAATAACTCTAATACTAGAATGCATAAAGATACATCAGTAATAAAATTCCAAAAACATAGAAATGCCCTAATTAAATAAAATCTCCTCACTTTATCAAATTCCCAGGGAACAATCATTAAAGTTTAAAAGATTTTATTTGTTGGCAAGTTAAAACCATAAGTAAAGTCTAAAATTATTTTGCCTTTGTGAGTTAAAAATTCTTCAAATAAATTCCAAAACCATTCTTCAATACTTCTTATTAAAATATTAAACATTCTTCAATATTAATCTCAGCCATAAGCATTCACCATTCACAGGAAGAGTTGGGATTGTCTCTTTCTCACCAGAATACATAAAGCTCCTTCAGCGTCAACACTGCTATATTAGTTCAATGCCAAGCCTTCCATGGACCTAATTTTAAATAATACAAATTATTAATAATATATGGAAAATGTTCAGAGCACTGGCCACGCAGTCATCAAATTTAGAAAACAGACCAATTCCTACCCTTTAAATGAGTTATCTCAGGCAAAATGATATACCTAAACCTAGTTCTTAGTGTGGCCAGACACCATAACAGAGACTCAGTGGTGTCTAAGGAAAGAAGGGTAGATTGTGAAACCCTGATTTTCATCTTGCCATGATACCTATCAGTCTATACAAGTTGTCCAGAATTCATGAGCTATGAGTTTAAATCTCAGTGGGAGAAATCCATAAGCAAATGGTTGATTTTGGTATTATGCATACTTATCTCTTAGAGAGACATTGCTGCCTTCTTGCAAAATTTAGAAATTTGTGTCTGGGTGCAGTGGCTCATGCTTGTAATCCCAGCACTTTGGGAGGCCGAGGCAGGTGGGTCACTTGAGGTCAGGAGTTTGAGACTAGCTTGGCCAACGTGGTGCAAACACTGTCTCTACTAAAAACACAAAAATAAGCTGGGCGTGGTGACATACACCTGTAGTCCCAGCTACTTGGGAGGCTGAGGCACGAGAATCACTTGAACCCAGGAGACGGAGGTTGCAGTGAGCCAAGATTGTGCCACTGCACTCCAGGCTGGGCAACAGAGCGAGACAGTGTTTCAAGAAAAAAAAGAAAAAAATTAGACATTTGTAATCATATCAGCCCCAAGCACATCTTATTCAAGCCTTCTCCTCCAAGACAGTATTTTAAGAATTTTTTAGTTTCCATATATCCCAACTCTAAATTGAGAGTGACTGTGTTTGGTGAATAGCACCCATGCTTTTGTGACTAACCAGAAGGCATTTCAATCTTATTTTGCTGTGGCTGTTGCCACTATATGTCTCTATGACTTCACTTCCCAGGAAGTATTTGTCTCTCCTCTGTCATTAGCCAATTCAGAGACAATCTAAGACCACGTGGTAGAGAGTGACCTTGAGCTTGTGTTCAAACTAAATGGTTGTAAGTTTCATCCATAGGTCCTATCTTGGTCCTAAATTAATTTTTAAATTCAACAAATATTTGTTGAATATCTTCCATCTACCAACTACTTTCTAGATGCTGAGATTAACATATATAAAAATCCCAATACTATCAATAGAGACAAACTTTAAACAAATAAGTGAAATATATAGTATATTAGATGATAAAGAATAATGTGGAGAAAAACAAAATAAGGAAGAGGGAAAGTGGCAGTGTGTGTGTGTTTGTGTGTGTATCTGTGTGAAGATGATTGGCATTTTAATTGAGGTGGTCAGGGAAGAAGTAGAAAATGAAATTTTAGGTAAAGGAACTAGTGTTGGCTACTTAAGCCTAACACTAACCATTTAAAGCTCATTCACATTCTGTTTATATATACACACACAAATATCTATTTATATACACAGTAACCATTTAAAGCTCATTCGGGTTCTATTTTATATCTATCTATCTATCTATCTATCTATCTATCTATCTATCTATCTATCAGCTCTCCATAAGAGATTGAATGAGCCAAGAAAGCTGTCTAGTCATCAGTTGCTGAGGGGCTGGCTAAGACAGAAATACACAGATACCTTTCTCAGTTGCCCCAAGTTGGGGACTCACTGCTCATATATATGTATACAAAGTACAAAAATTAAAATTCGAGTTCTATAAATTTAGAACTTGACTTCTTTGTAGTTTAATATGTTGAATAACAGCAAATATTCTGCTCAATAATTGCCAAAGCCTTTTTTTCCATATAATTAAGTCACTGCCTCAGCGAAGCTTAGGAATAGTTGCACTTGCATAGTAAACGGTACATTAAGGCCTTGGCCCTAGTTGAAGTCCAGTGATCTTCATTTTTGTTTTCTGGATTGCCCCGTTAATTCTTCTATCCTTAAGGAAATGGAGTGGCTTATTTGATTTCTAAATTTAAGTGAAATAAACAGCATCAGTAATAAAGATGATGTTGAAGGACTTTCTCCTTAGTTCAGCTAAAAATGGGATCCTTATCCCATGACCGTGAAAGGTTAGGCTCACAGATACATTTAAGAGTGGGAAAAATGGAATTTATTGGGCAAAAAGAAAAAAAAAAAACTCAGCAAAGTGAGAGAATTTCCTGTTAACAGGCCCGCATCTCACCAATTGACTCCCAGGTACCACCCCAGAACAGGAGAGGCCAGGTTCCTCCAGCTGCAAATAGCAGGAACTTCCCAAGGCTCCACCCAGTGTGCACTCCTCCCATTGCGCAGGCCTATCAGAGGTTCTGCCAGGCGGCCTATTTTACGTGGCTGTCTCAATGATATTGTGTTGTCTATCTTCACTTTTTACTTTTTAACTTGTTCAGAATCTCAAGCAGATGAGAAGCGTCTACTTAATAATAGAAACTTTATCAGAGACCCCCAACAGTTCAATAAATTCATTATTGATTGCTAGGTAAGTGTCCATTTCTAGAGAAAGGGTAATGAAGCATTTATTTCTTTTCTCTGATCCACTTAAAATTTTCATCAACCGAGAAATAAATGGCCTGATTGTCAAATTTAGATATTTATGGGAAAATTCATAGAAAGGAAATATATTAGAATAAAGGGAATTTGTAGATTAAGTGTGAAGTATATCGAATATATTTGGTGAAAGTTAAAATGCTTTTGGTAAAGGGAAGATAACTGTAGGGTTAGATGTGTCCTCTTAGCAGGAATATATCATAAGCCAATACATTCAGGAAAATGTACCAGTTGATTGGTGAAGCAGAGAAGACATAGAGGAAGAGGCTGCAAAGTTCTTGGGAGCATCATTGGACCATGAGAGGTTGAATGAGCCAAGAAATCTGTCTGGTCATCAGTTAGAGAGGGGCCAGCTAAGTCAGAAATACACAGATGCCTTTCTCAGTTGCCCCAAGTTTAGAACCCACTCCTTATAAAAATGTATACAAAGTACAGAAATTAGAATTCAATAACATATGGTCCAAAAAGTTGTATTCCAGGACAAGGGCTAAGGAGTGTTAAGTTTTGGAGAAGTTTTGCAGTGGACAAAAGATGGTTTCATGAAGTTTGAAAATAAGGGAAAACATGCCCAGTCTGCTAGCTAGGGAACTTCTTGGGTATCATGTACCTATATACCTCTTGCCACCTTGAGTGGACATAGTGTTTGAAAATAAACTGAATGTTTCTAAATCCATATACCTTATCTGTCCTATCTTTTGATATACTACATGGAGGGAACCCTGGAATATGAAAAGGCAAAACTCATTCTTGTGGTGGCTTTTATGATTTGAGTTGAATTACTAGCAAGTATGGCAACTCACTATCTTGATTATTCTCTTTGCCCCCAAAGGGCATTGATCTGTTCAGGGAAATGGAATAGGGGTCAACGTGAAAGACCACATGCAGAGAGATAACTAACACATTGGAAGTTTAAAAGTTCAAAGAGAATTCTGCACTCAATAAAAAAAATAAGTTACAAGCAATCACAACAGTAAAACATGAAAAATTTATAATAAATACCAATGTGAAGTTCTGAATTTAGTTTCAAAAATTTACTTATAGACATGCTAAATAGAGAAGACTTGTCTTGATCAAAGTTCGTATCAGGGTATTCAAGGGCCCTAGATGACCATCTGTCAGGTAAGTCACAGCACTTCTGAGCCTGCTTTAATAGGAACATTGGACTAAGTAAGCTCCAGTATTGCTTCCAAATCTGAGAATAAGTTATTCCAATGAGTCTGTGACTTTCTCACATTTTGATTTTTGTGGTTTAACACATTGTTCCAAGTACATAAGAAAGCTGATTTATATCAGTCATGAGTAATCTGTGCTACATCAAACTGCCCTTCACATTAAAAAAATTCAAACAATTGAAATTCATTTTTTTAAAAAAATGCCTGTCATGTCTCCTTTCACAAAATATTGAAAACAAGTCAGATTGCCTATTCATTTATCACACCAGTTAGTCAATGGTCATTATAGCTATCTTCCACTGGAGACTTAAAAAATTATGTTTAGCAGATGTCTTCACAAAGGAGCATTTTACTGAAGAACCATTTCTTAGCATTTTGCAATATTGAACTAAAAATGACTCCATTAGCTAATAGCAAAATAATCCCATTTCCTCAAAGAAAAAAATATGTATTGATTAAATGGAAAATGCCAGTGTTTGGGTCATTTACGTAGCCAGGAAGATTTAAGAACCTCTTGAAGAACTTCAAAATTATAGTCATAAACTACTGAAATGTTCAACACGAACTCCTTATACACTAAATGTAAAAGCTAACTGGATTATGTTGCATTTAGAATTTTTTAACCTAGAAACTAGCATGTTGTAGTTCAGAATTGAATCATTAGCTTTGCATTAATTCCCAGAATCAGGGAGAAAAGAAATCTTTCTTTAGTAAATTACTTCTTCGGGTGGGGAGAACTACTGAGAGATTGATCTGAGCTTTATTGTAGCAAGAGCCTCAAGTCATAAATTACTGGCACACAGCAGAAGTCAGTGTGTCATTTCTATTGTGGTCAGATGCTTTTATATTTCCACTTGTCAAGGTTGACTTGATCATATTGTGCACTTCCTGGATGTCAAAGACATAGCATTCATTTGTCCTTCTCTTTGAGAGCAGGACAGGTATTTCTTTCACAACTTAAACTTCTAAGTTTGAGAAGAAATATACTCCATAGTATGACTGTGG
This sequence comes from Macaca mulatta, assembly GCF_049350105.2. NCBI lineage: Eukaryota > Metazoa > Chordata > Mammalia > Primates > Cercopithecidae > Macaca > Macaca mulatta. The sequence continues at coordinate 127,817,690 of NC_133414.1, forward strand.
GGGTATTCTATGTGTGAAAATTTTTTTCAAGTGCAGATTTCAAAATTTGAAATTAACCAGGTTCTCATTTTTGCTCTTTGAGGAGTAATATGTATTAAAATCCATTCTGAGGATCTAGCTTTTAAATGACCTTTTCAGTACTCATCCTTTTGCTCATTTTGATTTGCTCAGATAAATTATAACCACCTGGCCTTTTGTATTAAAAAAGGTTACATACAAAATTGACCTTTCGATACTTATTGAGAGAGCTAGGTTCATTGTATTTGAGATTAACTGCTGTTGCTGTTTTCTGAATGATGTGTTAAATAACTTTAGTTGAGGATGGTAAAACCTATTTCTTGTGCCATTTTGTTCCAGGCTAATTCTAACACCATAGGAATGGACTGTCTGAGAAATACAAAGAAAATTATGTTTTAGAAAACAATGAATCGAATTTATTTAGCTCCTGTGTGCCTAATGATTTACAGATGTGATTTCAGTGTATCTTAATCTTGATAAACCCAATATTATCCTTTGGCCAGTCTACCCTTCACCATCTTGCTTATTAAGATTCCGGCTTCTTTCTGTCTGTTTCTTGAATATTTTAAGCTCAGGCTTGCCTCAAAATGTGGCGCTTGCTTTTCCCTCTGCCTGAAATGTTCTTTTTTTGAATTGGAGTCTCGCTCTGTCACCTGGGCTGGAGTGCAGTGGCGCAATCCCAGCTCACTGCAATCTCTACATCCCGGGTTAAAGCGATTCTCCTGCCTCAGCCTCCCAAGTAGCTGGGACTACAGGTGTGTGCCACTACACCCAGCTAATTTTTGTATTTTTAGTAGAGATGGGATTTCACCATGTTGGTTGGCCAGGATGGTCTCGATCTCTTGACATCATGATCCGCCTGCCTCGGCCTCCCAAAGTGCTGGGATTACAGGTGTGAGCCCCCGGACCCTGCCTGAAAAGTTCTTTTCTAGCTTCCTTTGTTCCATTCACCTAACATTCCAATTGCCACCCTACATTTTCTGACTTCTGTGTAATTAGGTTGGACTGTGTGACTATTTCTGATAATGAAGTGTGTCACTTGTGGGCTGAAGCACTGAAAACTCCATACACAATTCACTAGTCCCTTTTCTGCCATGATTCTTCGGGAAGTCTTGGGTTGAGATGGAAAGTGACAAGATTGAAGCAATCTATATTGCTGAATTACCAGATGGGAAGTTACCTAGACCAGAGGATTTTGTGTGAGCAAAAAATAAACTTTTCTATGTTCAACTACTGAGCTTTTGGGGATGTGTGCCTATTCTGATTAACTGTTTAGGGTTTCAGGGCAAATATCATTTCCCTTTTGTAACCACTCCATCTAAAGCACTTTCCTTCTGCACGGTACCTTTCCCCTGACCATTTTGTTTCCCACAGCAATTTTTTCTGTAATACTTTTATTTATTTGTTTATGTAAGTCAATGTCAAACAAACAAGACTTCCATGTGCTGTTAATTATGATTCTTAAGTGCCCAGAGTATTCTTTAAAGTTGTCAATAAGCATTCATTTTTCAACATTTCGTTTTAATGTAAACAAGTACAAAAAGCAAGGTAAAATATTACCTTGCAAAGGCCCATTGAATTTCCTGTTGGTCACCAGAAAGCATAGCCTGTATCAAGCCATAGCACAGTTTATAAGACTCTCCTACATAAATCCATTTTGCATTATTTCTTTTATCCTGAAATGAGATCATCTTTGGCAAAGTCTTTATCAGTGATGCTATCTGTGTCAACACAGAAAATATTTAGAGTCCATATTTTAATTTTAAAATTTCCCAGAGTCACCTTCAAAGCTTCTGCAATATTTTTGCATATATGGACGTCTTCATCCACTAACGAATAGCTTTGTTGCTTTTAACTCCAGGCTACATAAATACTTCCTGCAATATCAGACTATACTATCTGCCAGTTTGCCAACTTCCAGTTTCCTGGCACATGGTTCAGAAGAGTCCCTGGTATTTTTTTTGCTGGCATGGAGAAGCTTGCTGAATAGAATCAAAAGGGTTACCCTATACATCAGTTCCTAGGAAAACGGCATGCAGTTAGAGCTCAGTAAAAATTCATTCAATTAATTATTACAAGCAAACTTATTCACCATGGAAATCTTGATATGAGAAAACTCTATCAAATTTTTCTACAAATAGGCTTTTATTTATTTATTTTTTTTAAAAAAAAAGGAAAAAAAGAATTTTTTTCCTAGAATTTTAGTCTAAACTATTCAAGATCATCCTTTGGAATTTGAAGAACGTCATAATTTGCTTCCAGTCCTTAATGAAGTTTCTTGACAAGGCATTAAGACTTTACTGAAAATTATTTTCTTATTGCTAAAGCATGAAGAGATGTGCCACATGACATACAGAGCTTCATTTCTCATTAGGGAACAAAATGAGATATGTGATCAGGTATAAGATAAAAACAAGTATACACAGGTATATCATCTGCATAATCAAAGTTTTGCATGCAATATTAACTCTTCAGTATTATGAAGATTTAAGTGATTTTCTTTTGGAAAAGTGTTCACAAGTTGGAATTCTTTGTTAATGAGAAGTCAGCAAGCACACCGTTGAGAAAAACCAGGGATTGTCTATGCTGGATCATGTTAGTGTTTCACTTAGACTAAAAAGAAATGACGAAATTCTAACCCTTTCCTAATTTATTTCAAAATACTCAGTGTTAGCAAATATTAGAAATTTCTGGAATGGATGTGATAATCAGATAGGGATATTTCTTTGTTTGCTCCACACTGCAAATTAGCATGATCATACCCCTGACCAAAAAATGATTTTACCAAGGTCTATCCAAAGATATAAAGCTTAACCGATTTGCTTAACAACTTTGTGATATGCTTCAAGACACAGCTTTTGTGTTGAGAAAAATTCAAATTTTGGTAAAATTCTATCCCCCACCCCCCCTTTTTTTTCCTTTTCTTTTCTTTTTTTTTTTTTTTTTGAGATGGAGTCTTGCTCTGTTGTCCCAGGCTGGAGTGCAGTGGCGATCTTGGCTCACTGCAACCTCTGCCTCCCAGATTCAAGCCATTCTCCTACCTCAACCTCCTGAGTAGCTGGGATTACAGGTGTGTACTACCAGGCCTGGATACGTTTTTTGTATTTTTTAGTAGAGACAGAGTTTTGCCATGTTGGCTAGGCTAGGCTGGTCTTGAATGCCTGACCTCAGGTGGTCTGCCTGCCTTGGCCTCCCAAAGTGCTGGGATTATAGGCATGAGCCACTGTGTCTGGCTCTTATCCCTTTTAAATTAAACTTATTTTCATGAAGACTTATCAATGGACAGATTTCAGGCACCCCTTCCATTTTCTTGACTTCAAAACTTAATTACAAAGAATTGCCCCTGTAAGAAGTACTGTTTTGTCTCCCATGATGTGTAAGTAGGAATGGATAACATAGATATGTAAAGATAAGGAAGATTTGCTAATGAAGATTATTCATTTTCTTTGACATTTCCTAAATTAACCTAAACAATGACAGTCCATGCTTAAAAGGACCATACTTATAAAAGTAAGGTATATTTTATTTAATTCCTGCCAGTAGGAACCTTTTAAAAATACCTTATTACAAGGAAATGATGTTGATGCTATCAGGTCATATAGTTTGTAGCCCCCTGCTCTTGATGTTGATGCTATCAGGTCATATAGTTTGTAGCCCCCTGCTCTTGTTAATATTGACAATTTCCAGAGTTCCAGGAGACTAATTTTACATTGAAGTTATGATCTACAATCAGTATGTAAGGCTGATATCTTTAAGAAACAAGATCATTCAGTATAGAGTATGGGTGGCATTGCATATACGCCAAAGTTTACAGAAAAAACAAAGTTTGGGAACCACTGAGCTACATGAAGACAACAAATAAATGAAATGTTTCCAATTAAATGTCTGAGCTTTGAACTAATTCTGCCTTGAAGATAATTTTCAAATTCTTATCTAGCAAATAGGAATGTGTCAGTAAATCTAAAGTAGTTTTGCTGGCTTTTAGAATTTACTCCCTTTTGTTTTATTTTTAAGCATTAATATGAGTTGATTGATTTATTTCTTGAAAGAATTTAAGGAAGTAGAGTTACATTTTGGTTCAGGATGAGGGGCTGTTAACTTCTGAAGACAGCAGTAAGTTAATGATTTAATCCACTGAAATTGCAGGGAAAAAATTAAAAGTATCATCTATTAGTGAAAGGTTCATAACTTTTCTAGTCCTCATCTATTTGCCCTTTAGAGGTCTGTGATCTGCAGGTTGAAGAATTTCCTGCCTAGAGGATCTGTGAGGTTCCTACCAGGTCTAAAAATCTGTGGAGACTGTGTCTTGGTCATATGAATTATATAATCAGTGTTATCCAGATGCCAACAGGACCCTCATTTGTTGACATCATTTAATCCCTTATTTTGGACTTTTTGTTTTAATTTTACTTTGAGTGATAATATATTTACTTTCAATAGTAATTTACTTAATGTATATGCATAGTCATGCTTATACTTTCTACATACATTGACATGCCCATGTACTATATATGCATGGGTATATACATATATATAAGATTATTGTATTAGTCTATTTTCACACTACTAATAAAGACATACTTGAGATTGGGAAGAAAAAGAGGTTTAATTGGACTTACAGTTCCACATGGCTGGGGAGGCCTCAGAATCATGGTGGGGGGCCAAAGGCACTTCTTACATGGTGGCGGTAAGAGAAAATGAGGAAGAAGCAGAAGCAGAAAGCCCTGATAAACCCATCCATTTCATGAGACTTATTCACTGTCGTGAGAATAACATGGGAAAGACCAGCCTCCACGATTCAGTTACCTCCCACTGGGTCCCTCCCGCAACATGGGAGATTTCTGGGAGATACAATTCAAGTTGAAATTTGGGTGGGGACACAGTCAACCCATATCACTTATATATGCTATTAACATTTTAGAAGCCAATTGCAGGCAGAGTTAGTTACTGCTTTGTTTTTTATGTATGTGTAGTTTTAAGGATTATTATCCTAAAGTCATTCAAAGAGTTATATGTCTTGCGGTATTTGGAAAGGTAGCGAGTATGAAGTTTGGGGAATGATACCATATTTGAAGTAATAGTATTAAGTTGAAGAATTATCTGTATTCATGTTTGATAGAATCAGTGACTCTACCCGACTCTACCTGGTAGTCAAATTTAAGCATAGATATTCTTTTCTTTTCTTTTCTTTTTTTCTTTTTTTTTTGAGATGGAGTTTCGCTCTTGTTGCTCAGGCTGGAGTGCAATGACGTAATCTCGGCTCACTGCAACCTCCACCTCCCAGGTTCAAGTGATTCTCATGCCTCAGTCTCCTGAGTAGCTGGGATTACAGGCATGTGCCACCATGCCTGGCTAATTTTATTTTATTTTTTTTTTAGCAGAGACAAGATTTCACTATGTTGGTCAGGCTGGTCTTGAACTCCTGACCTCAGGTGATCCACCTGCCTCGGCCTCCCAAAGTTCTTACAGGCGTGAGCCGCTGCACCCAGCCTGATTTTCATATCATTTTTAATTCCATGGTTTGTTTTATATGAGATTTTGAATAGCAAAACAGTTACTATGTACAACTAATAAGATACTAACATCTCTTTAATTTTTAAATTTTCTTCACAACAATGTTTATGGCAGTATGATTATAATCTATTGTATTATGATCGATTTGTTCTCTTGGCTTTATTGTTCTGCTGAATAATTGGCAATAGCAGATTAGTTATAAAACAGACACATCTGCTATATGGCTTCTTATGGGTATACAAAATGTTAAACTTCGTTTTATATAAAACATAATCCTAGAAAATAGATTAATTTTCAAAATTTCTTAAGAAAATACTCTATATTTTTTCCTAATTTTCAGGTTGAGTTTTTATCACTCTTAGTCACAAATGGTGGAAGGCAGTTCCAAATCTAAATTCATTTTAGCACAATAATGACATTTTCCAACTGTCTCATAAATTTGCAACATTTGTTAAAAGGGAGACTAGTAGAGGAAAATGTGTCACTATTGCTGAAGAAAATGGGCCTGTGGTAATTAGTGTGCCATCTTCGGAGACAAAAATAGTGCTTGAAATTTAACATTATAATTGTACCAATTAGCAGTTATTGAGTGCTCACAATGTGCCAGCCTGTGTGCAGAACAGCCCAAGTGTGTGATCTCTTTAGTCTCAACCTTATGACTTAAAGATATTGCTATTCCCATTTTATAGAGAGAAAGAATGAGTGAAAGGCCTCAGTAATGAGATTATGATCCAATTGCTAGTAAGTGCAACAGCTGGGCTTTAAAACAGGTCCTCTAAGGTATAGGCATAGTGTAGGTACTGTTATTATTTATAGATGAGAAAAATTGAGGCTTAGAGAGGTCCAAATAATTTGGTTAAGCTCAAACAGCTAAAAAGTGGAGAGACTGGTATTTAAAAGTAGGACAATTGTTAAGAATAGGGGAGGAGGGCAGAAATCATTTGCAAAGATCATCACAATTTACTCCATTTGATTATTTTAGGGCTATCACACTAAAGCAAGAGTGTTACAGGGGAAAATGATTTTCTCTTCCTAAGTTTCACAGTAAGAACATTTGCATTAGTCTCCCAGAGGCAGAAACTCAGCTGTTTCAGCAAGGGCTCTCTCACCAGTCTTCCACTAGGTGACCCAGAATAAATTTATTTGTCTAATTCTTTATTTGTAACTTTACTAATACTCTATATTGTGCCCTAATTATTTCCATTTTACCAGACTTGCTTTACAAGCTGTAGTAGTAAAGTCCTGGGCAGGAAGAATATTTTTCTTGTTCTTTATATAAAGTAATTTAGTAGACATTCAGTTCCTAAAAAGTGATGGAAACACAAAGCTCAGAAAACAAACTAGAATTTTTAAATATACTTTTGCATTCTACAAATTTAAAAATTGAACAAAAGTATCAGTCACTGATTTTTTTAATGAGTTTTAGGAGGCACAGTAACATATTATAGTCCATGGCACTCTATTTTTTGTCAACGATTGTGAGTTTGGAATATTTGCAGATTTATATTACAATGTGTGATATTGAGTATTCATTAATTCTATTTTGTAGACTTTTTACTTTTAGATATAAGGAAAAGGCAAGATGAGGAAAAAGAAGCTGTTCATTTTTTCTAGCAATCACTTGTCATATGAGATGCCATTTGTATGCTGAGGAGACTAATACAAATGGAGAAAATTGATAATACAAATCTTAGAAAATTGTGTTCAAACACAAAGTGGAATTTACAATTTTCTCAAGACTATTTGTACATGATCATAGGAAGGGTAGATTGTATATTCATGTGTGTGTTGTATGGGCATGTTGGTGTATGTGTTGTTACCAAAGACAAAGAACCTGGTGTCTTCCGCATTTACTATCCCTCAGCATCTGAAATAACATTATGTTTGCATTTTTCATAGAAATACTATTCAGATCAATTACCCATTCCTATTGAGAGAGGCAGAAACAGATTCTATTTGCCAGGAACTGTATTTTTAATAATATAATTTTGAAGTTATATTAAAGTGAATAATTTGAAAATTTAGATCACATTCACTTTTTACTTTGAATATGTATTTTTAAAATGAATTTATTCAAAAAAATGTAATCTACAAACTTAAATTGTTACTCATTAACAGTTGCATTATTTCTATCCCATATTGTCATGTGACTGTTCTCTTTTAATAATAAAAACCAGCTATTAAAACAAAAATTTTAAATAATAAAGTGTGATGGCAGTTTATTATCTAAACTTCTGCTTAAATAAATAAACATGTGTTTAAATAATTTGGCCCGTGTTCCTTTATCATCTACAAGGGAGTTTTATGAATGTTCACTCACAGGACTACATCCATTTACATTCAAAGATGAGTAGTTAACATTTTAAGTTAATAACAGAGAATCTTTAAAAATATCTGTGAATAATGAAGCCATTCGTTGTGTTCAAGAATTTTGCCTTTCTTCAATAATATAATTTTCTTCTCATTTTAAAGAGTATTTAATTGCATCACACGTCCTATTTTAATATTTAATAATAATTTTATTAGCTGTATAGAATGAGAAGGGCAAAAGTTGCAATATCTAGTGCTGGTCATCAATTTTTTTTATCATGACTTAATGAATATTATAATTACAAAGAGAGGCAAAAAGATAAATTAGCTTAGTAGTTGGTTGGGACTTGCTAGTTTATTGGTTTTAGCTTGGGCAAAGCCCAGAATAGTCACAAAGAGAAAGAAACAAGTATGTGGGGGTGCTCTAGAAGTTCTTGCACACAATTTCTCAACTTACTAATCATGACTCATTTTGAATAATAAACAAAGGCTTTGACCAAAATTATAAACACTGCCAATAATAATTCCTTCTGGTTCCATAGCAGTTGACAGGGGATTCTAATGACTTATAAAACTTAGCCTTGTCAGGTATATGTTCCTGTAATTTCTATTAATGCATTCTGGCAACTTTTCATTATCTTTTCTTAAATATTTTTACTGTTTTTTTCTTTTTTAGCTAAGACAAAAGTATGAGTTATTTTCAGTAGGAAAATTTGGCACAGCCATCATTGTAATAACGCTTTTTACTCAAGTAGCACCTCTCACCTGAGACTTTCAAAGTGGTTTTGAGTACATTGTATTAGACCTACAGGATGGAGGTCAAGGGAAAAGTTATTTGTAGGCACCATACATTAAAAGCCTCTGTGGACATATAACCGAGGCCATGGGGAGAAAGTAATTTTCATCTTTAGTACTCGAGATATGGATATGTGTGTAACATGATTCCTAACTTTTCAATGCCACTTGTTAAAAAAGGGAACCAGATATTGTTGAATTTCATGAGCATTTAAACCTATTTTAAGACAAATCATTTTTAACCCCCTCCAGCAACTGCTTCGAGAACGACAACAGATGGCCAGCCGTCCCTTTGCTTCTGTTGATGTAGCTCTGGAAGTGGGAGCTGAACAAACAGAGTTTCTGCGAGGGCCATTAGAGGTAGGAACAGCAGTGCTGAAAGAGGACCACTGTGTTTGCATATTTATTATATTGCTTCTCTAATCTACATCTGCTTATGAAGCCAAACAGAGTCTGATTATCTAGAGTTGACAAGATTCAGCTACATATGTTATGCCATTTTCAAGGCACATAGTTTTAATAGTATGACATGAGCTGTAACCAAAGCCACTGGAGAATCTATTAGCCTAGGCAAGAGTGACAGACTGCTCACCTGGCAGCCGTTCTCTGACAGATAGGAGCTGAGGGAATTTAAGATATAGGTATGATCGGAGAAACAAAGCACCTATATTTAGTCTTTGGAGTACTCTGTGCCCCTAGTTAACAGTTCACATCTATGTTTATTAACAAAGTTTACTTAGAAAACGTGGGTGGAGATGAGTTGCATTTTAATTACATAGCTTCATTTTTGAATATTGAGAAGTGAATGTTTCTCACATATAAAATGAATATTTTTATTTGTGGTTAATTGCTGTATTATTACATTCCTTTATTGCAAAGGCAGAAATAGAGTATGATGAAACAGAAATCATATGCAACTAAATATGGTATTAGAATCCAAAAGTAATCCATGAAGTGGTTTCTGCAAATAATAACCCTTAAAGGTGCAAAATTCAAAGCATTATGATGCATACTAATTTAATTGTATGTTTATTACTTTTGTTTACATTTTATATGTGGTAAAATATATTTAAGTAGAAGGGTTAAGAAACTGTAGAATTGAAGCATTTTATTCTTTTTTAGATGCCTTTTTTTTTTTTTTTTAAGAGCTGGCCAATCCCTGCGTCACACCATGACCAGAACGCAAAAAATGCCTTTATTTGACTAATTTTATGTTGCCATTTTCAGATTTTATTTTTTGTCAAGGGAAATAAGGAATGGAAAAATAGAATCCTTCAAAAACCTAGGTATACATATAATTGATTCTCTCTGTAGCATTTTTGGTTTTTCTGAAAAAATAAGAAAAAATCACAACTCATGGATGCTACTCAAAGGGTCAGTTTTTAGAGGAAATGAAATATTGGGTGCATGTTCCCCTATGATTTTTAAGACATTTTGATTTTTTACTACTCTAGATCACAGGTTGCCATGGAAGCTTAGAACATTAGGAAATGTATGTGTATATCTTCTTGGGGAAAAATTACAAAAGAGAATGATTAAATGAAAGGTACAGCAAGTGCTCTAATTTCATTTTGGTTCCTTGTTTCAGATAACTTTTGTAAAAAACCTTTCACACAGAGAAAACTTAGACTATTCTTGGACTATTATAAATTCTTTTTTTCCCCATCTGTTTAAAACATTCTCAAATACTGCTAAAAATCGAGTAACAAGAGAAAAAAATGTCTGTAATGCACAGACTAAAGAAGAAAAGAAATAATCAAAGAACTAGAAAATTCACAAACTTAAGGAACAAATATGACACAGACTGTGTCACCATAGTCTGTCAGTTGCACATTAATAGTGTTCAATAATGTATTGTTAGGTGCCCATGTGTTCATAATCATTACATCTTCATGTTCTATTTTTTCCAAATTTTGGTTCCTTCTTTATCATTGTGAATTTTTAACGTTAAATTTTATTTTATAGAGTTAAAAAAAAGTCTAGCCCTACTTATTTTTAGTTCATATTCTCTGATATTCCTTATTTCATTCTTTCATTTCCGATTGCACTATATCCTTTTGTTTTACACCTGTACTTTCTGGAAAAAACTGTTAGCTTTTTTATTTTTTCATGTACTTTGTTTTTTTTTGTTGTTGTTCTTTTGAGACAGAGTCTTGCTCTGTCGCCCAGGCTGGAGTGCAGTGGCCAGATCTCAGCTCACTGAAGCTCCGCCTCCCGGGTTCCCGCCATTCTCCTGCCTCAGCCTCCCGAGTAGCTGGGACTACAGGCACCCGGCACCTCGCCCGGCTAGTTTTTTTGTATTTTTTAGTAGAGACGGGGTTTCACTGTGTTAGCCAGGATGGTCTCGATCTCCTGACCTTGTGATCGCCCGTCTCGGCCTCCCAAAGTGATGGGATTACAGGCTTGAGCCACCGCTCCCGGCCTGGTTTTTTTGTTTTTTTTTGTTTTTTTTTTTTTGATTGATTTGATATAAATCAAATCAATGTGGTTTTTTTTTTTTGATTGATTTGGTATAAAAATCATTTGATATTGATTTTTAATTGATATTAACACTGACATGAACTACTGTTCTACCAAGGCTTATTTCAGCTACCCCATTTTGTGTGTGTGTGTGTGTGTGTGTGTGTGTGTGTGTGTGTGTTGTTACCAGCCTTGCTTCTTTTTGGGTTTTTTTTCCCAGCTTCTGTCCATAAACTGATTTTCATCTACTAAACAGAATATTGCATATTCTATTTTTATGTTGCTGATAGCTACCCTTTCCTTATCAAGATTCATAGTGATTTTTCCCTAGCTATGCTTAAAGCTTTTTAAAACATATTCCTCCACTGCCCATCTCAAATAAAATTAATACTTTAACATGCTCTCAACTTCCCTTTGTTTCTCCTTCCGTATATTAATAACACCTGTAATTTTTATCCAAACATTATGGATGCACTTCTTTCTTTATTATGGCCTATGTAAAGAACAGTGAACTTTCTTTGTTCTCCTTTACTTTTGATATCTAGTTGTTTGCTCATGTATTTCTTGTATTTTTCACTAAGATAACCTCTCTAAAAGATTTTTTTCAAAGATATACTTTGGGTCCAGCACTGTGGCTTACTCCTGTAATCCCAGCACTTTGGGAGGCCGAGGCGAGTAGATCGTTTGAGGTTAGGAGTTCAAGACCTGCCTGGCCAATATGGTGAAATGCCATCTCTACAGAAAATACAAAAATTAGCTGGGCATGGTGGTGCACGCCTTTAATCCCAGTTACTCTGGAAAATGAGGCGGGAGAATTACTTGAACCCAGGAGATGGAAATTGCAGTGAGGCGAAGTTGCAATGAGCCAAAATTGCAGTGAGCCACGGTTGCACCCCTGCACTCCAGCCTGAGCAACAGAGTAGGACTCCTCAAAAAAAAAGAGAGAGAGAAACTGTGTGTGACATTCTCTTTGAGAACTTATCTCCATGTTTAAAATCAGGAGAGGGAACAAATGACTCATTCCGATTTACTGTTTTGTTGTCTATGGGGCCGTTTTTGCAAATACTTGGTATAACATAAAGCATTATATTAATTGTTGGAATTCTTACTATTTTTATTTTTTACTCAGTTCTCTTAATAACTGGCATGCCTCTATTTCTTTTGTACCAGTTTTTTTCAGAAATTTCAATTGAGTATGTCAAAGGAAAAATAATTACATGTAAATTCTCATTTAGGAAAGGCCTTTATATTTGGGGATCAAGATCTAGTTATGAATATATGGTATTTTTATGGAAATAGCTTTATTGAAATATAGAACATATATCAATAGTTCATCAATTTAATATATATAATGCAGTGATTTTTGGTATACACAGTTATGTAACCACCACCAAAGTAAATTTTGGAAACTGTCATCACCTCTGAAAGAAATCCTATGCCTTTTAGCAGTCCCCGTACCCCACATTTTTCTTCAGCCCCTCCCCATGACACCCATCTCCTAGCCCTAGGCAAGAATTAATCTACTATCTTTATAGATTTTACTGTTTTGGACATTTCATACAAATAAAACTATATACAATGTGATCTTTTGTGATTAGCTTCTTTCACTTAGCATAATGTCTTTAAAGTTGATATATGTTGTAGCACGTGTCAGTGCTTCAGTCATTTCTATTGTCAAATGATAGTCCATTGTATGGATGTGGCACAGTTTGTTTATACATTAATTAGTTGGTGGTTACTTGAGTTGTTTCCACTTTTTGGATACTATGAATGATGCCACTGTGAACATTTGTGTAAAAACATTGTATAAACATGTTTACATTTCTTTTGGATATATGTCTAAGAGTGGAATTACTGGATTATATCTTGTTGAAAAGGACTTTCTTTCTCCATTGAATAGTCTAGAGACCCTTGTTGAAAATCAATTTACCATAACCATGAGGATTTATTTCTGGACTCTCAGTATTATTCCACCAATCTATTTATTCTTATGACAGTACCACACTGTCTTGATGACTCTACCTTTGTAGCGAGTTTTGGAATCTAACGGTGTAAGTCATCCAACTTTGTTCTTTTTTTTTTTTTTTCCCCCCGAGACGGAGTCTCACTCTGTCGCCCAGGCTGGAGTGCAGTGGCGCCGTCTCGGCTCACTGCAAGCTCCGCCTCCTGGGTTCGCGCCATTTTCCTGCCTCAGCCTCTCCAGCAGCTGGGACTACAGGCGCCGCCACCACGCCCGGCTAGTTTTTTTGTGTTTTTGGTAGAGACGGGGTTTCACCCTGTTAGCCAGAATGGTCTCAATCTCCTGACCTCATGATCCGCCCACCTCGGCCTCCCAAAGTGCTGGGATTACAGCCAACTTTGTTCTTTTTAAAGATTGTTTTAGAGGTTGAATTTGAACTTGCTAGGTCTTGGGAACGATCGAAATGTTTAAATTGAGTTTAAAACATTATTTTTCAAAATTCCTTTACATAAACTATCTCAATCTCATTTGAGTCTTAAGTCAATCATATAAAATAGGAAGAGCATATTTCATCTTTTTTTTTTCTGTTTACTATTGAGGAAATTGAGGCTCTGAGAGCTTCAGACCTATGCTGAAGATCACAATTTCGGTCACCTAGAGCAAGAACCAGGGTTCAAATCTCATATTGGCCCAAGGGTTTCTTTCCCACATTACTTTTTATATGTGCTGGTTTTAGTTCAAATTGAGAATACATCTTAGACCTCAATATATCTATAGAATTTTTTTGTAAAGAATAGAGTTCCTTAAAGCATAGAGTTAAAGTTCATATAGCATACTTTGATTCCAGGTGCTCAAATAGTCATAGATAATTGTGGATATTAAGGAAGAACTTTCACTTGGAAAGTTATAGGCTCTCTTAGTATATCAGAGTATTCCAGCAGTTATCCATTGTAATCTAAATTGCTATAAAGAAATCAAAGTGATTTACTAAATTGCAATAAACTCAGCACACAAGCTTTCTGTTATTTTTATATTAGAAGTTTCTTATAAAAATAACTTTTGTAGTTTTGCTATGCTAATGAAGTAACAGTTCTGTAGAAACAAAGTAATTTAAGATGGTTTTATTTGGTAATTATAGTCAAGTAGGCTAATTAATAATTTTAAAGACAATGTTTACAGCATGATTAATTTTTACCAGACTAATCATTTCATTAGTATTCTGTGTATATATTTAACTACTTTATACCAGAATTTTCATTTTACAAATTTGTAATGTTTTGATTCTCTCCGCATATAAAGAGTGCTATAAAGTAGAGTTTTCAAAAAGGCATTGGACAATGGAGAAGCATACGTGAATTCAATGCCCCCTAACCTAGAAAAAATTAATTTGGAGTCTACTTTCTATTTGGTAGTTTTAACTGCTAATTTTGACATCGCACTGAAGTTCATTCTCTGTTTATTGGGACAGTTCAACCTCGTATCTTATGTAAGAAACCTCTCTCCCAAGGTGAAAAACACATTGTTAAAGTCTAAGGCAGTCGAAGTGAAGCAGCTGTCCTGTTAAGAGCGTTGCTGGCCTCATTCCTAGAGCAGGATGACCCCAGTCCTCTGCTCTTGGGCGCAGCCAGAGGTCCCCCTGGTTCCTCATTCTTGTCCTGCCATATCCATGGACAGTAGTTCCAGTGACTGGCCTAAGCTAGCTTATTTACTTTTCCCCAGGTTTCCTTTTTTCTTATAACTGATTTGTGATGTTTTATGTTTTTAATTATTATCATTTACTATCAATGTTCTGATTATGTAAAGAATACATCCTCATTATAGATAAATATTAATGCAGATACAATACAAATTAAAATATTTTGTTATCCCATTACCCATAAATATTCAGTGCCAGAACTTTTATTTCCTTCCAATAACATTTTCATTTTGCATATTTGTATTTTTACAAAATTAAGAGCATATTTTATATGTGATTTTGCATTCTGTTTTTGTCAGTATTAGAATAAGAACATTTTTCACTTCTAAGTTTGATTCAAAAATATGTTTTAATTATTTTGTGGTATATCATCATTTACTTGCCTATTTTATTTTCAATTAGCATTATTCTAATTTCACACTATTATAAAGACTGTACTTAATTTTTGTATATAACTCGACCTTAGTTTATGAAAAAAACCTACTGAATCAAAAGTTATTAACTTTTAGCATCTTGAGGTATATTGCTTATTTACTTTCTAGAAATGTCTCTGTTCACACTATCTTTAGCAAAGTATGAGAATTTCTATTTTCCCGCATCCTTGTCAAACATGATTGTTAGCATTGTTACAACTTTATTAATTTGATACAAGAAATGTTGCCTTCTTTCTTCTTTTAATCAAATTTTTATTGTTAGTAAAATTGAGTATTTTTGTATTGTCTGTAACCACTTGTATTTTTCCTAGATGTTCATTTGTTGACCATTATTCTCTTATCCTTTTCTATTTTAAAAGCATTTATTGATAGTCATCTGATTATATAAGAAATACTGTATTAATTCTAGAAAAATTAGAAATGATAGAATAACTCATTTGATATCTTTCTTCATCCTTCTATTGGAACATTCCTTGCCTTTTTACTTCTAGATCAAATATATTGAGCATTTGTAAATTACCTGCTATAAATGTTTTCTCTCTTTAGATATTGATTTTAAATGCTATATTTTCTCTACTTTAATTAATCAGCTTATTGTGTCTTTTGGTAATATTTTCAGACGAAAGCAAAGACCATTTGCTTTCTTTTCATCCTGAATTTCCTATTACTTTTCCCTCTTTAAAAAATATTCCCTTTTTTCCTCAATTGATGTTATAAAATTGTATTTCTTTTTTTTTTTTTTTTTTTTTTGAGACAGAGTTTTGCTCTGTTGCCCAGGCTGGAGTGCGGTGGCCGGATCTCAGCTCACTGCAAGCTCTGCCTCCCGGGTTCACGCCATTCTCCTGCCTCAGCCTCCTGAGTAGCTGGGACTACAGGCACCCGCCACCTCGCCTGGCTAGTTTTTTTTTTTTTTTTTTTTTTTTTTTAGTAGAGACAGGGTTTCACTGTGTTACCCAGGATGGTCTCGATCTCCTGACCTCGTGATCTGCCTGTCTCGGCCTCCCAAAGTGCTGGGATTATAAAATTGTATTTCTTTTCTTTTGGTTGTTACTCTTAACGTTTTAACAGGCATAGTTTAAGTCAAAAATTAATGAACATTTTTCCCTCTTCCCAATGTAAGAACAATTTAAATCTTGCTTCCAATTTTCATTGTTTTAGTTGCCTTTGTTAAGTTCTATGAGTTTTGTCATCCCTTGAATTAAATATTATTGTTGTTGTATTATATGATCAATGTGTGTTTAAATTTACTGACATACTGTCTATTTTATTTGTTTTTTAATCATTATTATTATGCTTTAAGTTCTAGGGTACATGTGCACAGCGTGCAGGTTTGTTGCATGTGTACACATCTTTGCTCACAGTTGTTCTTTGCCTTCAGAGCTTCCTCTTAAAATGTTTCCACTTTCCTGCTCTGTGTCTTTAAGAAATCCCTTTAGCATATGTCTTTTGATAATAAACTCTTAGTCTTCCTATTCCCCTCTCCAGTTTCAGTATCCTCTTACTCTTTACAATCTAAGAAATTATTTAAAATATACTTTATCAAGCATTCTAGTTATCTTTCACTGGGAGAACCACACTCAAACATTGTGTTCATGTGAAAACAGTGGCTGGCTCCTGATTTTCATTGTTGCTATAGTAGGTCCCTTCCCCAGGGAATATGTTCCAAGAGCCCCTGTGGATGCCTGAAATATGGGATAGTACCAAACCGAGACATATATACCTACGATAAAGTGTAATTTATAAATTAGGCACAACAAGAGATTAACAGCCATAACTAATAATAAACTAGAACAATTATAATAACATGCCAGCATCACTACTTTTGCACTTTGGGGCCATTATTAAATAAAATAAGGGTACTTGAACACAAGTACTGCGATTCTACAAAGCTGATGTGATAACCAAGACAGCTACTAGGTGATTAATGGGCAAGTAGTTTATACAGTGTAGATGCAGGCTGAATATGCTAGACAGAGATGATTCGCATCTTTTTCCAAGTCTGAATTATGTGCAATTTAATCTTTTTCTCCTGGAATTTTTCCATTTGATATTTTCAGACCACAGTTGACTACAAATAACTGAAACTATGGAAAGTGAACCCATGGATAAGGGAAAACTACTGTACTAAAAACTTTCCTTCAGTATAATTGTCACTCCTTTATAATCTAGCTTTTCTCTCTAAAATCCCTGGGTTTGGTGTTCAGCAGTTTTATCACAACTGAACAAAGTATACATTTATTTATATTTAACCAGCTTGACATATTTTGTGCTTCCTATATTTGAGAATCCAAGTCTTTGGTTATTTCTAAAAATTCTTGAGTCATTATCCCATTTGTATTTTCTTCTCCATTTTCTTTATTCTTCTCCTAAGACTCTTAGATGCACGTTAAACCTCTTTCCATCTTCACAATCTCTGAGTCTTTCTCTTCTGTTTTCTATTTACTTCTCTCTGCTGTTTCTTTTGGCTTATTCTGAACATTGTTCCAATTCACTAATTATTTTAAGTGTATAAAATCTGTTTTTGACCTGCTTTCTACTATATCCATTTGGATTACTTTCAACACATATTTGTATTACTTTTTAAAGTTATATTTTATGATTTATTTATTATTTTTTAAAGTTCTATTTGGTTCTTTTTTTAAGTCTGACAGTTTTTGAAAGTCTCTTCTTCCTTACTATTTTCATTACTTCATTTTTCATTCCAAACAAAATTATTTTTATGTTGTATCTGATCATTTCAATATCTGAAATCCTTGGAAATCTAAATCTGTTGATTATTTCTGCTGGCTCTCACTCATTATGACTGATTTCCTTGTGTATTTGGTGATCTTTATGAGCTCCTCTTTGATCTTACTTTGTGGTTTGCCAGTGACCTAAATAATGCTTTCCTTCATAGAGGACTGCTTCTGCCAAAAACCAAGGGCCTCTCCTTATTCTTTAGTCTCTTCTTCCAGGGTTTCTGGAATAGGGCAGGAATCTCAAACTCAGTTTTCCTTTTATTTATTTATTTATTTATGAGCCGGAGTCTTGCTCTGTCACCCAGGATGACACGATTTCAGCTCACTACAACCTCTGCCTCCCAGGTTCAAGTGATTCTCCTGCCTCAGCCTCTCGAGTAGCTGGGACTACAGGTGTGCACCACCATGCCTGGCTAATTTTTGTATTTTCAAACTCAGTTTTCTTACCGTGTGAGTTGCTTATATTAGCTTTTACCCTCAGGGCCACTCTGTTGTCATGTTTGCTTGCTGCTCATTGCACCCTCTCCAGTTTTATCTGGTGCCTTGGAGCATTCCCTTACTGGCTGCATTCTCAGCAATGCATTACAAGGTATACTTCATTTGCTAGGCACGGTGGTTCATGCTTGTAATCCCAGCACTTTGGGAGGCCTAGGCAGGAGGATTCCTTAAGCTTAGGAGGTCAAAACCCGCTTGGGCAACATGGCAAAACCCTGTCTCTACAAAAAATGCAAAAAAAAAAAAAAAAAAAAAAATAGCCAGGCATGATGGCATTCATCTGTGGTTTCAGCTGCTCAGGAGCCTGAGGTGGAAGAAGTGCATGAGCCTGGGAGTTCGAGGCTGCAGTGAGCCATAATCGTAGACTGCCCTCCAGCCTGGTTGCACAGAGCAAGACCCTGTCTAAAAACAAAGAAAAAAGTATACTTCATTAAGCATTTGGTTATTTTGAAGTGGGAAGGCCTTGCTTACACTATCTATAGCTGTCTCCTCTGGCAACTCTATTTTACTGAACACAGGTTCTCTTTGGATTGCCATTCCTCTTCCTGGCCTTGGCTCGCTATTTTCATTGTCACCAATTTGACTCAGGCTTTGGCAAGTCGAAAGGGGTGGGAAGGGAGGTCCGCTTCACTTGTTCATGTGCTAGTGGCATAGAAACAGTCACACCACCCATTTCCTACTGACCTTTTGGTACTCCCCCAGTTTCAGGGAAAAGGAGGATCCAGACCCTCAATTCTGCTTTTTTCTAAGCCTCTTGGGGACCAGAGAGTCCAGGTATAGTCTTTGAGGAATTATATTGACTTTTCTCTTGGTGTTTACAGTTCTCTCTAGACCAAGCCTCTGTAAAATTCTTACACTGAGTCTTGATGCTGGTTTCTATGCGCTTGGCCAGTCCAAAGGGGAGAAAGTAAGGCATAAGTTCCCTCCACCAGAATTTCTATAGGACCCAATCCCTAATTGCACATAGTTGCCTATAGGCCCCATGAGCCATTTTCCTTAAGAGAGGGAGCTGATTTTCAGTTGGTAGTAGACAGAAAGAAATTGTAAGGAAATTACCAAATTCTTCATAATAAATGATTTAGAAGATTTTTTTTTTTTTTTTTTGAGATGGAGTGTTGCTCTGTCACCCAGACTGTGGAGTGCAGTGGCATGATCTCAGCTCACTGCAACCTCGGCCTCCCAGACTCAAGTAATTCTCCTGCCTCAGCCTCCTGAGTAGCTGGGATTACAGACATGCACCACCACACCCAGCTGATTTTTGTATTTTTGGTAGAGACAGGGTTTCACCATGCTGGTCAGTCTGGTCTGGAACTCCTGACCTCAGGTGATCCACCCATCACAGCCTCCCAAAGTGCTGGGATTACAGGTGTGAGCCACTGTGCCCAGCCATGATTTTTTATTTTAAGAAAATTATTGACAATAAATAAGAGAGTTTTATAGGCACATGTTTGGTTCTTGAAGTGAGGAAAGATCGAGTTTCCCAGCAGCACTTTGGAATTTTCTTCATCTTTCATTTAAAATTATAAAAAGACCCTTCTTCACCAAAACCATTTAGCAGACAATGTTTTGAAAAAAATTTTTTGAAAATGTCAGATTTGTAATAGTAACATAAATATCATGAGTTTCATGATTGATTGAAGCATGAAATAAGAATTAAGTAATGGTGCTTCTTCAATATTAACATGATATAAATAGAACTATTAAAATGGTATGAATATAATGTATTACTGAAATTATTGAAATCTACATGGCTTTGAGTTAATATAATCCAAAGTTTAAGCATGATAAAAGTCATGTGTTTACATTTTTAATAAATAATTTGATAAATGCCCTAGGTTAACTGTCCTTATAAAGTAAAATACTGCTAGCATCTTTCATTCAGAATTCACTGAGTCCAAAGCTAAATATATATATTTATAATTATTGTATACATCCCAAATTAAAATTTTACAAATGAAATTTTTCATTGTGCTATTGAAATTTTATTTTTATCTTAAATCATTTAAGATGCTATTGAAATATTATTTTTATCTTATCTTAAATCATTTAAGATGAATATAATCTATGATGGAGGAAAATGTAAAGATGAAAATGAACAATAGCAACAACAAAAAACTGGTTTCTCTTCACTGTGTCTGACATAATAAATAGAAACATTTGGATGTACAAAAGGCTGATCAACCTTATTCATACTGGCTGCCATTCAAGAGAATAATGTATTATTTAAGGTTATGGTCATATCACAGCTGAATCAATCTAGCATAAACTATTTTTATATAGCATCCTTGCAACTAATAAATGGCTATGTAAAGTAAGATTATAATATCCTTTATTGGAAAGTTATGAATACAGTTTTAACAATGCTTGGGAACAGTGTTAATAGCTTTGGATAAACAAGACTGAATTGCCACACTGTCCTCCACCCTTCACCTACTCTCAGATAAAAGAGGTAACATATTGAATCCACCAAAAATAACTGCGCTCAACAGAATGGGCAGATTGTATCTCCTGCACCAAAGAACATTCCACAAGCTATGAAACACAGTAGGGTAAATTTGAGTATTGTCAACCCCTTTGAATACTCCTATGTATTTTTAAATGATTGTGTTTAAATCATTAACATGAAACTAGTATTAACATCTTAATTAATACAACTTTCTCAGTAACAGCAATCAGCTAGTCATATTTTTGGCTCCTTTTTCTAACTTTTTAGATTGTCTTGAAGTATTCATTGTATGTCTGGTAGTATGCAGTAGTTATTTCCTAGTTTTTGTTTAAATATTTTATTAGGCTATTGTTGCCTATAACAGTTACTTTTACACTAAATTTATGAGTTTGTTTAATATATTTTTTGCTCATGTTTCACATAAAATCAGTTACTAACTTAACTTGTATTTCCTTTTTTCTGTTACATGCAGTAGGAGATAATCTCATCAGGTTTATATCCTCAATGGAATACCTGACTGTAAGAATCCTATAAAATGCTGTTAAATCAAATAGAATCTTATGAAGTGAAATACCAGATATTAAAAATGTAAAGCTAGATATTTTATATGTAGAATCTAAGAAATCAATAATGTTATACTTTAGCTAAATAAATATTTTCATGTGTTCCCATATTTTACTTTCTTAGAAAATAAAATAGCAACTAGGTCAAAATTTAGAGTATTAAATATGCAAATTTACCTCAAATCTTAATATAGATTTTTTTCATCAAAGGTCATAGTTCTTACATATTTCATACCAGAGACCTTTTCTTATATTTACACTTGATAATTTTGTTTATATTATTATATGCCTTTTTAAATTTGCTTTGTAGAGAAAAGCTCTGGATTTACCATAAATGACATAGAAAAGTGGGGCAGAAAGTTGTGTGCAGCGGCACACACCTGTAGTCCCAGCTACTTGTGAGACTGAGGTGGGAGAATCATATGAGGCCAGAAGTTCCAGGCCAGGCTGAGCAATAGCAAGATCCTATCTATCTATCTGTCTGTCTGTCTGTCTGTCTATCTATCTATCTATCTATCTATCTTATTTTTTTGAGATGGAATCTTGCTCTGTCACCCAGGCTGGAGTACAATGGCACAATCTTGGCTCACTGCAACCTCCACCTCCCGGGTTCATGCAATTCTTCTGCCTCAGCCTCTTGAGTGGCTGGGAATACAGGCACACACCACCATGCCTTGCTAATTTTTGTATTTTTAGTAGAGATGATGATTCACCATGTTGACCAGGCTGGTCTCAAACTCCTAACCTCAAGTCATCTACCTGCCTTAGCCTCCCGAAGTGCTGGGATTACAGGTGTGAGCCACCACACCCAGCCAATCCTATGTCTTTAAACACACACACACACACACACACACACACACACACACACACACACACAATGTTATGGAACAGACTATCAAATATGTAAAGTTTAAGTGTAATTGTTTATGAAGGAGTTTTTATTTCTTGATTTTTCATTCATCCAAGTGTATCTTAGAAAATAAAAGTTATAACAGCTCAGTTTTATTTTTCCATATTTTAAACTGGAAATTCTACCTTAAAACCAAACTCTATATACTATGAACAATTGGCTCCACAAATATTCACCTATATGCAAAGCAGTATGGGAGGTAGATATGGAAAATATGTTATCTTTGCCTTTCAGAAACTTACAGACTAACGGGAAAGATATGTAACTGTAAAAATACCTCTAATAAAAATATGTTATTAATACCAAAAGGGCAATAAGCATGAAGAAGAGGAAAAAGGAATACAATACTCAATGTATTGCTGAATGTTTCAGGAAAGGTTGTGGTCATTTATCTTGGCCTTTAAAGGTACATAAAATGTCAGTAGGCAGAGATACGAATAGGTGAGGATGGAGACAAGTAAGAAGCATGCCAAGTTGAGAGAGCAAGGTGAGCGAGGGACGGAGAGAGAAAACAGGGTGGTATGTGAGTGAGGCAGTGTGAAGGCCACATTCACCCAGTGAGGAAACAGCTGTGAGAGTTAAAGTAGCAAATGTAGGAGCACATCATGGAAGACAATTTAAACAAGATGCCGAGGATCACACAGAAGGTTTTTGAGAAGAGTTTTATGATTAATTTTAGAAAGATTACACTGGCAGCATTTTGTAGCATCAATTGGATTGAAGAATATTTGAGGTAGAGAAACAATTTGAAAGGGCAGGCCCTGAACTAGTGATTGTCAAAATGTTAAGGTGCAAATATCACTGAAAACTTTGACAATGTAGAATATACAGAACGTAAGCAACTGAATATAGGGATAGTCTGGGTCAAAAAGAGGGAGGGGTCAGTAGGTTGGATCTTCTTCCTATGTACTTGAAGTCATGGGAATGAGAAAAGAGAATTGAAGGTAGAATCTAGGAAAATTGCTATAAGGAAACAAAGATTCAAATGACAGGCTGATAAAGAGTACAGAATTAAGAAGATTGAAGAGTTTTAGAACCATTAGAATTAAGAATAAGACAGCACGCCAAGAAGGATGGTGTGGTAAAAGATGTCATCCATTTCAAAGCAGTCAATGAAGACAAGCACTAGGAGAGAAGATGGAATTTGGTAATTATGCAGTCATCGGTGGCTTTTGAGGAAGTAGTTTCTATTGAATGGCAGAAGCCAGACCACAAGAGATGTGTGAAAATGAGAAAGTGGATGCAACAAGGATAGATGACCATCTCGAAACTGACAATATTTAAAGGAAGGAAGGACGTGAGATTGTAATTTAAGAAATTGGCAGTTTCAAGAGAAAGTTTTTTGGGGGAAGAAATATTCAAGGGAAAAAATGTGTAGCAGGATAAAGGGGAGGTGAAAGCAGAGAAGGTATCAAGAAGTCAAGTATAAGTATTAATTTTAGAAAGATGAAAAAGGATAATAAAATGATGGGTAAAGATCAAAGGAAATTTTGAGCCGTTCTATTTGATAGGAGTTTACCTTCAATGATCTCCTAGTTTTTCATGATAATTTAGAAGTAAGGTCACTTGCAGAGAGTAAACTTGATGTATAATGTGGAGGCTTAAGAGTAGTAAGAGATGTAGAACATTTGTTTCAAAGGCTGTGATGGTTAAGACAAAAACTGAGTTATCCATCTCCTTTTACTCGATTCTTCATTTTCTATCTGTCATTGAGCCCTGTCTGTTCTACAGCCTAAGTATATCTTAAATGAATCTCTTTATTCTCACTACTGCCCTATGTTTCAAGCCTTCATGATTTTTTTTTTCTGCTCTGTTACATTATCCTCCTTACTGGTTTCCCTGCCTTCACTCTTCCAGGCAATTTTCCACATTGCTACTAAAGTGATCTTTCTAGCATGCAAATCTTCTCATATCACCTTGCTCAAAATTCCCCAATGGCTTCTGTATTAGTCCATTCTCATGCTGCTAATAAAGACAACCAAGACCGGGTAATTTATAAAGGAAAGAGGTTTAATTGACTCACAGTTGAGCATGGCTGGGGAGGCTTCAGGAAAGTTACAATCAAAGAGGAAGGGGAAGCAAATATGTCCTTCTCCACATGGCAGCAGGAAGGAGAAGTGCCGAGTAAAAGGAGAAAAGTCCCGTATAAAACCATCAGATCTCATGATAACTCACTCACTATCATAAGAACAGCATGGAGGTAACCGTTCCCTGATTTAGTTACCTCCCACCAGGTCCCTCCCAGGACACCACACATGGGGATTATGGGAACTACAATTCAAGATGAGATTTAGGTGGGGACACAGCCAAACCATATTAGCTTCCTATCTCTTACAGTAAAAGAAAAATGTATATATATAACTCCTCTACATAACATACTATATACCCTACATGGATCTGATACCACCATTCCTATCCAGCCATTTCTTATTTCACCCCAATAAACTGACTCCACATAACATCCCTGTCCTTGCCTCTGAGTCAGTCTCTGTTGTTCTCTTGTCCTAGAGGAAATTGCCTAAAATAGTAGAGTTTAACTAATTATTGAAGTTTGAAACAAAAGAAAGAAATAATAAAGAAAAAATGAATGAGAAACATTATCTTAAGGTGATCAAAAGGATTGCTGAGCAACAGTGAAGTATTGAGGATATAGAAATTATGTAGGAGCACAGTCCCTACTCTTGTGAATAACAATTCAAGTAGAAGTGAGGGGGAAACTGATGTTTAAGATCTTAAAAAATATTTGAGTTACAAAGTAATTAGGACTGCCTGATTTTTCTTTATTTATTGATGATTCTCAATTAGGTAAATCTGTGTTTTCATTGCTCAATTTTGCAACTTATTGTATTTTAATGCAATAAAATACTATGTGCATTAAAATACACATACAGTACCTCAGACTTAAAAAAAATAAAAAGAAATTTGTTTAGAAAAAATACAGATTTTAAGTGAACAGGAAAAATCTTTTGGTAACCACATTGAAAGAAGTTGTTCAGCCAGTATATTGTGCACATCTACACATATGTTTTTATTCTAAGAGTAAATATAAATGAATATGTATTCAACTTGAATAAATATGAGTAAATATTGAGTATTAATAAACTTACATAAATTATAACTTCCTATTAGAAGAATCATTCTTTCAAAACTTTTAAAAATGTATTGCATATGTGGCCTCTTGAATCTCTTTGAAGGATACATTATAACATCTATGTGCTTGGAGGAATTTTAGAAATTTTTAGAAACTACATTCACAAAATAGAATAATTATGCCTATATAAATTGAATTTCAAACAGTTCCAAATAACATTTTATTAAAAGTACATTAAATTTTGATGACCTCATTCCTTAAGCAAAAAAAGTACAGTGCACTATACTAGACATTCCAGATAGCACAAAGGTGCTTATGACATAATTGATACTCTAGAATATGTTAGAATCTGCTGTTAAGAATGACATTAATTATATCACTCCTTGAATCATCTCTTTCTTCTTCTACTACTGCTTCTTATTTCATTCTCTTTCAGTCTAGTTCTCTTACTACACACTATTTCTCATGTGTTATATTAACATGCATATAATGATAAACCCAAAGCACCATAGGATCTCAGAATACTTTTGATTCATCTAAGTAAGTTTAATGTTAGTATAATTAGTAATAAAGATACTTCATTATATTTATATTAATATATAAACCCTCTTTTCACCATAATATTTGATTAACTAGATACCTCCAATCAGCCTCCCACTGTATTGAATGTAATGTGAGTGTATGAATATGTAAATGCACACATAATACATATACACAGTTTTCATCAAGCAATGAAGGACAATGTGATTGTCGCAATAATTATTTTCCTACATATTCTTGAATTATGAGTCAATATAGTTATAACATCAGTTATTAATTTTTAAATAATGTTAGCTATTTCTCTAAGAAAATTAATATATCTTAATTGTAAAATTTT
The DNA here is from genome assembly GCF_049350105.2 of Macaca mulatta. Taxonomy (NCBI): domain Eukaryota; kingdom Metazoa; phylum Chordata; class Mammalia; order Primates; family Cercopithecidae; genus Macaca; species Macaca mulatta. The sequence continues at coordinate 127,843,997 of NC_133414.1, forward strand.
GTAAAATACAGAAAAATATATTATACAAATGAAAAGCCTCATTCATACTCCATCACTCTTTGTTCTACAAGTGTGTGCAGTCATATAGTGATCACACCAATCAAGATATACAATGTGCTCATCACCATGGAAAGCAAGGCCCGTCCCTCTGCCCATAGACCCTTACAACCACTTATTTGTGTCTTTATAGTTTGGCCTTTCCCCAGAACATCATGAAAATGGAACTTTTTTTTTTTTTTGTGACAGAGTCTCACTCTGTTGCCAGGCTGGAGGGCAGTGGCATGATCTTGGCTCACTGCAACCTCTGCCTCCTGGGGAACCACATTTTATGCAGACTTCTATGTCTTGTTTCTTTCACTTAGCACAGACTTTCAATGAGCTCCAACCATGCCATTAAATATATCAGTAGTTTATTCCATTGCTAAGTTTATTCCATTGGATATGCACCACAGTTTGTTTATCCAGTCACCAGATAGTAGACATTTGTATTTTTCCCAGCCTGGAGCTACTGTAAATAAAGCCATCATTAATGTTTGCATACAGGTCTTTCTAATAAAATATATTTTTGTTTCTCTCAGGTGAAAAGCTATCAATAGGATTTCTGGGCCATGTGGTAAAAGTATGTTTAACTTTAGCAGTTTTCCAAAGTGTATATGCCGTTTTGTATTTCTCTCTACAACGCATGAGAGTTCCAGTTGCTTCACAGCCTCACCAGCACTAGGTATTGAGATTTGGTCTTTTGTTTTGTTATTCTAATGACTGTGTGATGGTATCTTGTAGTAGATTGGTGCAGAAGTAATGTCAAAAACTGCAATTACTTTTGCACCAACCCAAAATTTGATTTTGAAGAGACCTAAATTAATTTCCAACATTGGTGAGGTCTGGCTACCCATTTATAGGTATGCATATCTTCAAATGTTAATTTTCCCATAGCTATATATGCATAGATATTAACTGAGGAATATTCTTTAATGAAAGACAAGGGGTAGGGGGTATATAATATGTACTTATAAAACAAGAATCCAAAAATTGAATTTTGGAAAATATCTTCATAAAATAAACGGCTGTATTTTCCAGTTCTTATGAGGCCTTCTTAGTGAAATAACTCCATTAAAGAAGGAAAGAAATATTAATATCAAAGGTTAATTTTTAACTTTTATAAGAAAGAAAACTGAGCATACATAGAAATAGAGAGATAAATCATATCACTCAACTTCAAGAATTGCTGACTCATGGCCAATCTTGTTTCATCTTTATGCTCTCTTACCCCGAGCTTCAGCATTGATTATTTTGAAGCACATCCCAGGCATCAAAGATTAACTTTTAATTGAATCTCAGATATTTTGATTTATCATATTAATATTGGAAATAATTATCTTAAAATGTTTGAATTTTTAAACTTTTAGTATTAATCCCTAAGGTTTTAGTAGTCTTTTGATTTGACCTGTTTACATGTGAAGTATTTGCTAGTCCAGGCATTTATTCAATAAGCAATAGGAAAATCATTATACCTCAATGGGAATAAAAGCTCATTAAGTGAGATTGTTTTGCTTATTAGCATACTGTGTATATAGTTTCTTTAATAGCACTTAATAAACATTAAATTATATGAACTGTAGGTTTTGCTTAATGGAAGTTGCCACTTAACAATATTGGCCCCTATTTTTTATTCACTATGTTATATTTTTGAGTTACACATTGACTATAATCCTAGGAGTACTTTCTTAATTCTTATAATACTGATCTAGTTTTTCTTACTGGGAAGCTCAGCTGAAGTGCATAACAGGTTTTAATTAAGAATAAAAAAAGGAAAGAAAGCAAAACTTCACATCATTAGGAATTCTGATTTTTGCTGCTCTAACAAAAAAGACCACAAGCAATATGAGATTAGTCAGATGTGAGAAATGATAACTAACCATGTTAGGGGTCACCTATAACAAATTACAATAATTGAGAAAGTAACCTTGACACATTTCAGTTGAAGTACGAGTATCTGTAGTTTATTATATTCCAGACAGTATACATTACCAAAGATGTAGGGCCAAATTAACTTTAATGTTGCACTCTTCACAAGACATTCCATAGCTAGCAATAACATTAAGATAATGCTGTTAAAATAAGAATTTCAATTATAAGGCAGATGAGACTGTGAAAACATGACAGCTTTAATGAGCAATAGGAGTTGGGATTCACTTTGATAAGGAACATAGTTATCATAGAAAAGAAACAAAATACAGCCTGCAGCCTTTTCTTATTGTGTCATATCACCCTCTATTGATAACAGCTTTGGGTTCCAATTCATTTCTATTCATTCTCCCAACCTGTGCTAGAATGATGATCCTGTTATCTTACATATGCTGTTAGAACACCTTCAAATTCTACATTGCTTCATTCTTCCAAATAGCTGACAGCATGTTATCTTACTTGCTCTCATCACATCTTGGTTAAGAAAGAAAGGCAATCAAGATATTGGCCGCATCTTGCAGGTAAAACTGGGTCAATAATTCAGTGGTAATACTGGGAACAGATTCAGATTACTTGAAAGATCAACCAAATGCTTATTCAGGAGGCTGATTTTAACCAAGGAATATGTAATGAATAGAACGCAAATACGGTATCATTCATTGTGGTTGTATGAGACATGCTCTTGTTTTTGAATCTAGAGTGGTAGAGAGACATGATCTTGTTTTTGACTCTGGAATGACAGCCTTCTTTTCCTCTGATCTTATTGTTCCCACTAGTGATCTTCACTATTCCAACTAGTGAGAGGTGTGTTATTCCATTTGGACTGCTACAACAAAAATACTGTAAACTTCTGTTGACTTATAAACAACAGAAATTTATTTCTCACAGTTCCAGGGACTGATAAGTTCAAGATCAAGGCACTGGCACATTCAGTATTTGGTGAGGGCCCCACTTTCTGGTTCATAAATAGTGCCTTCTTGCTGTATCCTCTTATGGTGAAAGGTGCAAACACTCCGTTGGCCTTCTTTCATAAGGACAGTAATCTCATTCTTGAGAGTCTGGCTCTTATAAGCTAATTACATCCCAAAGACTTCACCTGGTAGGTAACACCAGCACTTGGTGGATTAGATTTCATATGAATTTGGGGGAGGACACAAACATTCAGACTATAGCAGGAGCTACATATTCTTTGTTGCCTCTAAGCATGTAACCATTCCTACAGTGGCTGTATCTACTGGCCTTGCTAGTGAAGCCTGTAAGTCATGTAGAATGTACTGCTATTGCTTTTCTGATATTATTTAACAAAGACACCTACTCCCAAGGCAGCCAGCAATGTTGATAACAATTTGACCTCTCCTGAAGCTTCCAGGCTGTTTTATACAATAAAGGAAGGATAACAGGCCATCATGCTTACCTGATCTATAATTCATTTGATTAATGTTAGTGGTCAGCTGCATATTTTTTGCCTCTCTGTTGTAAATTGGTAGGGATTGTAGTTTCTTGTTCACTTTGGATTTTTCCATTACACATGCAAATGGAGATTGTTCTTTACATAAATAAATCTTTATGATCATTGTGGTTATTTTTAAAAGTCGAACTTTTCTCTGTCTCTGAAAGCCCTGGAGACCATTTTGATTTCAATCACCCTTTGCTGTATATCACTATTTACTCACCATTTATATCATTAATATAAATATTTTTCCTCAATTTCTTTATAAGCACATTTCTCATAAAACATTTTCACCCATATTGCTTGCTATAGAGCATGACCAATGTTCATAGTCTTTGCTACAATATGTTGTAGAATACCATAATGTTTGTGCTGTCTACTCTCATATTTACTTAATCTGTCATCAAAGGGAGCATGGCTGATGCCTTTTAGTGAACCAATCGATTATAGAGCATTATGTTTAGCTTCCAGAGCAGCAATTTTGTTTTCTCCCTTAGGAATCTTAATTCTGGAAATGAACATTTTATCTAGATTCAGAATGCTTATTTATTAAATGCAAATATATTTAGTTTAAATAATATATTTTTAATGATCCAGAGTAACAATGAAATGTGTAAGACATTTTACTAGGGTCTATGATGATTTTCAATATAATCACAATGAAATGTATTTAAATTAAAAATATTACTGTAAATCTTTAAGATGAACCACAGAGCTCAAGTACAAAATTGATGTTCTTAAGTTAATCAGTTAGTTAATATATTGCCAAACAAACTAGAATATGATACTATATTATCAGAGCAATTTTGTTAAATAGGTATTCAACTTTTTAAGTATAAGAACATAGTGGATTTCAACCATCTTTTTATAATAATTTTATGTATTTTTATTGTATTTATTTTGTTTTCTCTCTTTATCATTAGAAACAATAAACCAATACTTGCAAAACAAAGAAAACTTACTAATTCTTTTTATTCTTGTTCATTCCTTTTTGTCCTGTTAATTGTACTTAGAAATACAGTATTGACATTTCCTGGGCTGCTTTTGTGTAGAGCCTTGTGCTGATATCTAAACATATAAATTTACACATAGTTTTCATTATATATTAGTAAAAAAATAAGTAAAGTAGAAAAACGGGTAAAAGACGTGTACAGTAAAGATGATGAACAAAAACGCACATGTTTTTATTATTTAATACCACCCTCAGGCATGTAATTAATATTATCCTCAGAATAATGTTTAAAACTGATCTTTTATAGCTGTTATTTCAGCTCTCATGCATTCTTTTTGGTGGAGAATAATTGATTCATCTCATTATTAGTCAGCTTTAGACCTTAGTAACATGTACATCCCTATGATGAAAATTATTTTAGAATGGAAAGAGAGATATCTAAAAAGGGATGAAATCATGCCAAACATCTTATCTCTAACATAAAAAAAATTAAATTTGGAGTCACAATTTCAGTTCCAGTTCTACTTTTAGCTTATGTGACCTTGAGAAAGTTACTTAAGCATTTCTGAGCTTCAAGTTTCTCATTTATAAAGTCAAGGCAAGAAATACCTTCCATGCCTAGCACTCAGAGTTCTTGTTGGATCAAACAAGATTTGTACATTTAGTTGGAAAACTCAGCATTGTTATCTAAACATAAAGTATTCCAGCAGGGAATTACTGTCCACCATTTTCATTTGTACATTTTAAATAGTGATTTATTGATTATCTTCAATATGCAAAGAGCACTGCTAGACACTAGGGAAATAAAAGGGAATTAAGGTAGTACCCAAACACTTCAAATCCTCATGGGCAAGAACACGTGAACACATAATAAAATACTTTAATTTCAGTTACAGTCACTAACTGGCAGGTTGTTAATAGAATGTTTGCCAACTCTGAGTAGTTGTTTTATAATAAAATATAATAGTTTTAAAGAAAGATATATTAATAAAAACAGAATTAAAATATATATAGATCAAATTAAGTGTGGAAATGTAGTAAATGAAAAAATTGGCATTAATCAGTAGGAAAAAGATGGGCTTCTCAGCAAGTGGTATTGGGATAGCTGAACAGCTCTACAGGAAAAGAGAAAACTGAATCTGTTCCAAATGTAACAGAATCAAATTCTAAAAAGATCAAACATTTAAATTCAGAAACTGTTACGTTACTAGAAGAAAACAAAGGTGAATTACTCTGTAACCTCATGATTCTAAATCCAGAAGCAATAAAGGAAAAGGCTAATAAAGGTGACAATATGAAAATTTAGAAAAAAATTTTTGGTACTAAAAGAATTGCAAATATTTTCCACTTGTTAATGCAAAATAACAAATGGAAAATATTTGCAATTTTTGTCATAAACAAAGCATTGTTATCCCTAAAATATAAAACACTTTTAAAATTAAAAGGAGACCAACAACTCTATAAAAATGGGCAAGAGACATCAAAAGATAGTTTGCATAACATAAATGCAAAGGGCCCTTAAATATAGGTAAAGATGTTCCAATTCATTCATAAAAGTGCTAATTGAAATCACTGAAATTACTATTGTTTATCAATAAGATTGGCAAAAGTAAAAAAAGATTGAAAACATACTTGTGGTCAGCAGAAAAATGACCCCCAAAGATACGTACATCCTAGTTCCCAGAACTTCACATGGCAAAAGAGATTTTGAAGATATTAAATTCAGGATTATGAGAGATGAAGATTATCCTGGATTACTCAGATGGGACCAAAGTAATCACAAAGGTCCTTACCAGTGAAAGAGGAGTCAGTCAGAGGAGAAGATGTATCTGGTGATGGAAGCAGAGGTCAGAGTGGTGTGGTCAGTGCCTTTGAAGGTAGAAGGGGGCTGCAAGCCAAGGAATGTGGGCAACCTCTACAAGCTGGAAAAGGCAATGAAATGGATTTTCTCCTGGAGCCTCTGAAAGGAGTACAAATCTGCTGTCGCCCTGATTTTAGCTCTGTGAGAACCATTTTTGACTTCTGATTCCCACAATTGTAATATAATTTTTGTGTGGTTTTATTTATTTATTTTTATTTTTATTTTTTTATTATTATTATACTTTGAGTTCTAGGGTACATGTGCATAACGTGCAGGTTTGTTACATATGTATACTTGTGCCATGTTGGTGTGCTGCAACCATCAACTCGTCAGCACCCATCAACTTGTCATTTACATCAGGTATAACTCCCAATGCAATCCCTCCCCCCTCCCCCCTCCCCATGATAGGCCCCGGTGTGTGATGTTCCTCTTCCAGAGTCCAAGTGATCTCATTGTTCAGTTCCCACCTATGAGTGAGAACATGCGGTGTTTGGTTTTCTGTTCTTGTGATAGTTTGCTAAGAATGATGGTTTCCAGCTGCATCCATGTCCCTACAAAGGACACAAACTCATCCTTTTTGATGGCTGCATAGTATTCCATGGTGTATATGTGCCACATTTTCTTAATGCAGTCTGTCACTGATGGACATTTGGGTTGATTCCAAGTCTTTGCTATTGTGAATAGTGCTGCAATAAACATACGTGTGCATGTGTCTTTATAGCAGCATGATTTATAATCCTTTGGGTATACACCCAGTAATGGGATGGCTGGGTCATATGGTACCTCTAGTTCTAGATCCTTGAGGAATCGCCATACTGTTTTCCATAATGGTTGAACTAATTTACAATCCCACCAACTGTGTAAAAGTGTTCTTATTTCTCCACATCCTCTCCAGCACCTGTTGTTTCCTGACTTTTTAATGATCGCCATTCTAACTGGTGTGAGATGGTATCTCATTGTGGTTTTGATTTGCATTTCTCTGATGGCCAGTGATGATGAGCATTTTTTCATGTGTCTGTTGGCTGTATGAATGTCTTCTTTTGAGAAATGTCTGTTCATATCCTTTGCCCACTTTTTGATGGCGTTGTTTGTTTTTTTCTTGGCTTCATCCCTGGGATGCAAGGCTGGTTCAACATTCGCAAATCAATAAACATAATCCAGCATATAAACAGAACCAAAGACAAGAACCACATGATTATCTCAATAGATGCAGAAAAGGCTTTTGACAAAATTCAACAGCCCTTCATGCTAAAAACGCTCAATAAATTCGGTATTGATGGAACGTACCTCAAAATAATAAGAGCTATTTATGACAAACCCACAGCCAATATCATACTGAATGGGCAAAAACTGGAAAAATTCCCTTTGAAAACTGGCACAAGACAGGGATGCCCTCTCTCACCACTCCTATTCAACATAGTGTTGGAAGTTCTGGCTAGGGCAATCAGGCAAGAGAAAGAAATAAAGCATATTCAGTTAGGGAAAGAAGAAGTCAAATTGTCCCTCTTTGCAGATGACATGATTGTATATTTAGAAAACCCCATTGTCTCAGCCCAAAATCTCCTTAAGCTGATAAGCAACTTCAGCAAAGTCTCAGGATACAAAATCAATATGCAAAAATCACAAGCATTCTTATACACCAGTAACAGACAAACAGAGAGCCAAATCATGAATGAACTTCCATTCACAAGTGCTTCAAAGAGAATAAAATACCTAGGAATCCAACTTACAAGGGATGTAAAGGACCTCTTCAAGGAGAACTACAAACCACTGCTCAGTGAAATAAAAGAGGACACAAACAAATGGAAGAACATACCATGCTCATGGATAGGAAGAATCAATATCGTGAAAATGGCCATACTGCCCAAGGTTATTTATAGATTCAATGCCATCCCCATCAAGCTACCAATGAGTTTCTTCACAGAATTGGAAAAAACTGCTTCAAAGTTCATATGGAACCAAAAAAGAGCCCGCATCTCCAAGACAATCCTAAGTCAAAAGAACAAAGCTGGAGGCATCACGCTACCTGACTTCAAACTATACTACAAGGCTACAGTAACCAAAACAGCATGGTACTGGTACCAAAACAGAGATATAGACCAATGGAACAGAACAGAGTCCTCAGAAATAATACCACACATCTACAGCCATCTGATCTTTGACAAACCTGAGAGAAACAAGAAATGGGGAAAGGATTCCCTATTTAATAAATGGTGCTGGGAAAATTGGCTAGCCATAAGTAGAAAGCTGAAACTGGATCCTTTCCTTACTCCTTATACGAAAATTAATTCAAGATGGATTAGAGACTTAAATGTTAGACCTAATACCATAAAAATCCTAGAGGAAAACCTAGGTAGTACCATTCAGGACATAGGCATGGGCAAAGACTTCATGTCTAAAACACCAAAAGCAATGGCAGCAAAAGCCAAAATTGACAAATGGGATCTAATTAAACTAAAGGGCTTCTGCACAGCAAAAGAAACTACCATCAGAGTGAACAGGCAACCTACAGAATGGGAGAAACTTTTTGCAATCTACTTATCTGACAAAGGGCTAATATCCAGAACCTACAAAGAACTCAAACAAATTTACAAGAAATTTGTGTTTTTAATCTACTAAATGTGTGGTAACTTGTTACTATAGCACTAGACGACAAATACAATACTCTTAAGAGGAAGGTTGTGAGAAAACAGGCACTTTCATTTATTGTTGGGAATGCAAACTGTACAGCCTCTATGGAGGAAATTTTTACTGTGTTTACATATACGTGAGTGTATATGTAAATACTTAGATCCCACAAACTCATCTCTGTCACTGTCAAATATTGTAAAAAGATTTTTCAGCCATGTTTGTAATAGCAAAAAATACTGAGAACAACCCAAATATGTATTAATAGAAATTGGTTGAATGAAGTGTGGCATTATGTTGTACTATGCAGTTGTAAAAATATTAAAGTTTTCATATTTTGCTGTGGAATGATCTCAGGCAATATTGTTAAGTGAAAGTGGCAAGTTGAAAACAAATATATATTACTATTTGACGAAGAAGAGGGAGACTATAAGTACACATTTACTTACACATATATATGTTTTTTAACAATAAAATGATAAACTAAAAAGTATTATTTGGGTTTTCTTTTCTTTTTTGGTAGTTATTCATAGGACTGAGAAGAACAGCATAAAGGAAGGAGGGATGGTAGGTAGATCTAAGTGTACTTTACTTTGTAGATCTGACCCTATAGCCCTATGAATGTATTACAGCTATAAAGTTTTACTGATTTAGGAAGTCAAAATATTTCAAATGTGCGAAAGTTAGAATTAATATGTGAATGAATATAAATATGAATGACTGAATCTTACGAGAATTTCCTAATTTACAGAAAGCAGTTTTCAAAACTGATAGAGGATGGAGTTCATTAAAAATATTTATTCAGAATTCATTATGGCCTCATCATCAAGTAGGGGAATCAGATGATATATAATTATACTGCAAGGAAGATGGTGAAACATCTGAAAGAGAGATTTAAAGGGATTTCAGAGAAATGAGAGCGTACTTCCACCTAGGAGACTAAGAAAGATTTTGTGCTTATTGAGTTAGTTATGTATTCAACAAATATGTACTGAGCACTTACTATGAGCAAACTCTGTTATAGGCAGTAGGGTTCAGTGATTTTTAAAACAGTCAAAAACTCCTACCTTCATAGAGCTTACATTCTTATAAGAACAAGGGTAACAGACAATAAATAAAAGATGAGAAGAACTGAGAATTGACCATTACATTTGGTGTAGTGAAGATAGGTGTTGACCATGGCAAGAGCCTGCACATTCCTATCACCAGGACATTCATAGTCCCCCTAGATGAAGACAGACATTTACATAAGCAAGTACTATGCTGTATGATATATCATACCTATTTTAAAGAAGCCTCTATAGAGCTTACAGTATATTGTGCACTTTAATAGACAGTGAGTGCTCCATAAATAGACAAGAAAATGATAGAGTTATGCAAACTAATGTTAGCAATTATTTTGTACTTAGACTGTCCAGCCTCTGATATATTTATGCCTAGTATTTTAAGTAAGTAGCATTCTTTCATTTTATTTACTTTACCAGTGAAATTCCATAGAAACAAAGTATTTCCAACACTTTTGTCAATTAAGCTGTCCTGTATTGCGTGAGGACTGTTCTGCGTGAGTTTGGTCAAGGGCTAAGGTCAAATTTGGGAGACTCCCTTCACTATTACATCCTATGTAATAGTGGCATAACACTAGGTGAATTAGTTTACCTACAGCTCAATTTCTCCATCTAGAAGATAGGAATAATAATACCTGTGTTCAGTGATGTTGTAAACATGAAATGGGATGCAAATGTGGAATATTTGATGTTATTCACATATTTTTCATATTTTTGATAATAAAAATTCTCTTTAACTAGAAGTCCTTTGTTTGTTTTTGTTTTTGTTTTTTTTAATTGAGACGGAGTCTCACACTGTCGCCCAGGCTGGAGTGCAGTGGCACAATCTCACTCACTGCAAGCTCCACCTCCCAGGTTCATGCCATTCTGCTGCCTCAGCCTCCCAAGTAGCTGGGACTACAGGTGCCCGCCACCATACCTGGTTAATTTTTGTATTTTTAGCAGAGACGGGTTTCATCCTGTTAGCCAGATGGTCTTGATCTCCTGACCTCATGATCCACCCGCCTCGGTCCCCCAAAGTGCTAGGATTACAGGCGTAAGCCACCTCACCCGGCCAGAAGTGTCTTTTTTATTATACTTTAAGTTCTGGGGTACATGTGCAGAATGTGCAGGTTTGTTACATAGGTATACGTGTGCCATAGTGGTTTGTTGCACCCATCAACCTGTCATCTACATTAGGTATTTCTCCTGATGCTATCCCTCTCCTAACCCCTCACCCCCAACAGGCCCCAGTGTGCAATGTTCTGCTCCTTGTGTCCATGTGTTCTCATTGTTCAGCTCCCACTTAGGAGTGAGAACATGCAGTGTTTGGTTTTCTGTTCTTGTGTTAGTTTGCTGAGAATAATGGTTTCCCGTTTCATCCATGTCCCTGCAAAGGACATGAACTTATCCTTTTTTAGGGCTGCATAGTATTCCATGGTGTGTATCTGCCACATTTTCTTTATCCAGTCTATCATTGATGGGCATTTGGGTTGGTTCCAAATCTTTGCTACTGTGAACAGTGCTGTAATAAACATAGGTGTGCACATGTCTTTATAGTCGAATGACTTATAATCCTTTGGGTATATACCCAGTAATGGGATTGCTGGGTCAAATGGTATTTCTGGTTCTAGATCCTTGAGGAATTACCACACTGTCTTCCACATTGGTTGAACTAATTTACACTCCCACCAACAGTGTAAAAGCATTCCTCTTTCTCCACATCCTCTCCAGCATCTTGTGTTTCCTCACTTTTTAATGATTGCCATTCTAACTGGTGTGAGATGGCATCTCATTGTGGTTTTGATTTGCATTTCTCTAATGACCAGTGATGATGACCATTTTTTCATATGTTTGTGTTAGTTCTGAGGCCTCTGGTTCTGTTACATTGGTTTATATATCTGTTTTGGTACCACTACCATGCTGTTTTGCTTTGCCTTGTAGTATAGTTTGAAGTCAGGTAGCGTGATACTTCCATCTTTGTTCTTTTTGATTAGGATTGTCTTAGCAGTGTGGGCACTTTTTTGGTTTCATCTGAACTTCAAAGTAGTGTTTTCCAATTCTGTGAAGAAAATCATTGGTAGCTTGATGGGGATGACATTGAATCTATAAATTGCCTTGGGCAGTATGGCCATTTTCAGAATATTGATTCTTCCTATCCATAAGCATGGAATGTTGTTCCATTTGTTTGTGTCCTCTCTTATTTCCTTGAGCAGTGGTTTGTCATTCTCCTTGAAGAGGTCCTTCACATCCCTTGTAAGTTGGATTCCTAGGTATTTTATTCTCTTTGTAGCAGTTGTGAATGGGAATTCACTCATGATTTGGCTCTCTGTTTGTCTGTTATTGGTGTATAGGAATGCTTGTGATTTTTGCATATTGATTTTGTATCCTGAGACTTTGCTGAAGTTGCTTATCAGCTTAAGGAGATTTTGGGCTGAGACAATGGGGTTTTCTAAATATACAATCATGTCATCTGCAAACGGAGACAATTTGACTTTCTCTTTTCCTGATTGAATACCCTTTATTTCTTTCTCTTGCCTGATTGCCCTGGCCAGAACTTCCAATACTATGTTGAAGAGGAGTGGTGAGAGAGAGCATCCTTGTCTTCTGCCAGTTTTCAGAGGGAATGCTTCCAGTTTTTGCCCATTCAGTATGATATTGGCTGTGGGCTTGTCATAAATAGCTCTTATTATTTTGAGATACGTTCCATCAATACCTAGTTTATTGAGAGTTTTTAGCATAAAGGGCTGTTGAATTTTGTCAAAGGCCTTTTCTGCGTCTATTGAGATAATCATGTGGTTTTTGAAATTGGTTGTGTTTATGTGATGGATTACCTTTATTGATTAGTGTATATTGAACTACCCTTGCATCCCAGGGTTGAAGCCGATTTCATTGTGGTGGATAAGCTTTACGATGTGCTGCTAGATTCAGTTTGCCAGTATTTTATTGAGGATTTTTGCATCAATGTTCATCTTGGATATTGGCCTGAAATTTTCTTTTTTTGTTGTGTCTCTGCCAGGTTTTGGTATCTGGATGATGCTGGCCTCATAAAATGAGTTAGGGAGGATTCCCTCTTTTTCTATTTTTTGGAATAGTTTCAAAAGGAAACTATTCATTGTTCCTCTGGTAGAATTCGGCTGTGAATCTGTCTGGTCCTGGACGTTTTTGTTGGTAGGCTATTAATTACTGCCTCAATTTCAAAACTTGTTATTGGTCTATTCAGGGATTTGACTTCTTCCTGGTTTTGTCTTGGGAGGGTGTATGTGTCCAGGAATTTATCCATTTCTTCTAGATTTTCTAGTTTATTTGCATAGAAGTGATTATAGTATTCTCTGATGGTAGTTTGTATTTCTGTGGGGTCAGTGGTGATATCCTCTTTATCATTTTTTATTGTGTCTATTTGATCCTTCTCTCTTTTCTTCTTTATTAGTCTGGCTAGAGGTCTGTCTATTTTATTGATCTTTTCAAAAAAACCAACTCCTGGATTCATTGATTTTTTTGAAGGGTTTTTCATGTCTCTGTCTCCTTCAATTCTGCTCTGATCTTATTTCTTGTCTTCTGCTAGCTTTTGAATTTGTTTGCTCTTGCTTCTCTAGTTCTTTTAATTGTGATGTTAGGGTGTCAATTTTAGATCTTTCCTGCTTTCTCTTGTGGGTATTTAGTGCTATAAATTTCCCTCTACACACTGCTTTTGCTGTGTCCCAGAGATTCTGGTATGTTGTGTCTCTGTTCTCATTGGTTTCAAAGAATATCTTTATTTCTGCCTTAATTTCGTTACTTACCCAGTAGTCATTCAGGAGCAGATTGTTCAGTTTACATGTGGTTGTGCGGTTTTGAGTGAGTTTCTTAATCTTGAGTTCTAATTTGATTGCACTGTGGTCTCAGAAACTGTTTGTTATGATTTCTGATCTTTTGCATCTGCTGAGGAGTGTTTTACTTCCAATTATGTGGTCAATTTTAGAATAAGTTCAATGTGGTGCTGAGAAGAATGTGTATTCTGTTGATTTGAGGTGGAGAGTTCTGTAGATGTCTGTTAGGTCTGCTTGGTCCAGAGCTGAGTTCAAGTCCTGTATATCCATGTTAATTATCTGTCTCATTGATGTGTCTAATATTGATAGTGGGGTGTTAAAGTGTCCCGCTATTATTGTGTGGGAGTCTAAGTCTCTTTGTAGGTCTCTAAGAACTTGCTTTATGAATCTGGGTGCTCCTATATTGTGTGTATATATATTTAGGATAGTTAGCTCTTCTTGTTGCATTGATCCCTTTACCATTATGTAATGCTCTTCTTTGTCTCTTTTCATCTTTGTTGGTTTAACGTCTGTTTTATTAGAGACTGGTATTACAACTCCTGCTTTTTTTTTTTTTTGCTTTCCATTTGTTTGGTAAATCTTCCTCCATCCCTTTATTTTGAGCCTATGTGTGTCCCTACACATGAGATGAGTCTCCTGAATACAGCACACTGATGGTTCCTGACTCTTTATCCAATTTGCCAGTCTGTGTCTTTTAATTGGGGCGTTTAGCCTGTTTACATTTAAGTTTAATATTGTTATGTGTGAATTTGATCCTGTCATTATGATGCTAGCTGGTTATTTTGCCCATTGGTTCATGCAGTTTCTTCATAGTGTCGATGTTCTTTATAATTTGGTATGTTTTTGCAGTGGCTGGTACCAGTTGTTTCTTTCCATGTGTAGTGCTTCCTTCAGGAGCTCTTGTAAGGCAGGTGTGGTGGGGACAAAATCTCTCAGCGTTTGCTTGTCTGTAAAAGATTTTATTTCTCCTTCACTTATGAAGCTTAGTTTGGCTGGATATGAAATTCTGGGTTGAAAATTCTTTCCTTGAAGAATGTTGAATATTGGCCCCCACTCTCTTCTGGCTTGTAGGGTTTCTGTCAAGAGATCCGCTGATAGTCTGATGGGCTTTCCTTTGTGGGTAACCCAACCTTTCTCTCTGGCTGCCCTTAACATTTTTTCCTTCATTTCAACTTTGGTAAATCTGACAATTATGTGTCTTGGGGTTGCTCTTCTCGAGGAATATCTTTGTGGTGGTCTCTGTATTTCCTGAATTTGAATGCTGGCCTGCCTTGCTAGGGTGGGGAAGGTCTCTTGGATAATATCCTGAAGGGTGTTTTCCAACTTGGGTCCATTCTCCCCGTCATTCTCAGGTACAACAATCAAATGTAGATTTGGTCTTTTCACATAGTCCCATGTTTCTTGGAGGCTTTGTTCGTTTCTTTTCTCTTTTTTCTCTAATCTTTTCTTCTTGCTTCATTTCTTTGGGTTGATCTTCAATCTCTGATATCCTTTCTTCCACTTGCAATTTGGTTATTGATACTTGTGTATGCGTCACGAAGTTCTCATGCTGTGTTTTTCAGCTCCATCAGGTCATTTATGTTCTTCTCTAAGCTGGTTATTCTAGTTAGCAATTTGTCTAACCTTTTTTTTACAGGTTCTTAGCTTCCTTGCATTGGGTTAGAACGTGCTCCTTTAGCTCAAAGGAATTTGTTATTACCCACCTTCTGAAGCCTACTTCTGCAATTCGTCAGACTCATTCTCCATCCCGTTTTGTTCCCGTGCTGGCGAAAAGTTGTGATCCTTTGGTGTAGGAGAGGCATTTTGGTTTTCGGAATTTTCAGCCTTTTTGCACTGGTTTCTCCCCATGTTCGTGGATTTATCTACCTTTGGTCTTTGATGTTGGTGATTTTGATACTATTCCTTTCTGTTTGATAGTTTTCCTTCTAACAGTCAGGCCCCTCTGCTACAGGTCTGCTGGAGTTTGCTGGAGGTCCACTCCAGACTCTGTTTGCCTGGGTATCACCAGTGGAGGCTGCAGAACAACAAAGATTGCTACCTGTTCCTACCTCTGGAAGCTTCATCCCAGAGGGGCACCCACCAGATGCCAGCCAGAGCTCTCCTCTATGAGGTGTCTGTCAGCTCTTACTGGGAGGTGTCTCCCAGTCTGGATACATGGAGGAGGCAGTCAGGGACCCACTTGAGGCGGCAGTCTGTCCCTTATCAGAGCTCGAACGCTCTTCTGGGAGAACTGCTGCTCTCTTCAGAGCTGCCAGGCAGGGACGTTTAAATCTGCCAAAGCTGCACCCACAGCCGCACCTTTCCCCAGGTGCTTTGTCCCAGGGAGCTAAAGTGGGCTCCACCCAGTCCGAACTTCCTGGGGCTTTGTCCGCACGGTAAGGGTAAAATCACATACTCAAGCCTCAGCAATGGCAGAATACTTTTAATTCTAATGGTTGTACATAAATGTTAAAATACATTAGCTTATTTTTGTACTTTACTATGTAGAGCAGATGCAACAGAATCAATTTTGTTTTTATAAAAACACTTTTTGTTATGTAATAGTATCAATAACAAAATATTTGTATTACAATTTTAAAATCATTCAGTCTTTGTAACAGCCCATTAGTATAGGCATTTATACTACCTTAATCATATAGAGCAATAAAAGGAGCTCAGAAATACAAAAATTAGTGCTGATTATATTATATTATTGTGTTTACGCAGATGCAGGAAGTCTGGGTTAGACTGAATGTATTTTGTCTTGAGGAAACTGGCATTTTTAAATAAATTTCTGTTTTGATTTACCTTTCTCTTTAAATCAGGGTTTCTCAGCTAGTGACACTAGTGACAGTTGGCACTAGTGAATACATATTTGGGTTGTTCTATGAGAAAACATAGGCACTAGTGACATTTTGCACTGGTGATCTATTGTTGTGGAGGGCCGATCTGTGAATCGTAGGATGTTTAGCACCCTCTCTGGCCACGACCCACTAGATGCCAGTAACCCACTTGCTCCATTTGTGATAACCAAAAATGTCTCCTACACATATTGTCAGACGGCCCCTGGGGAAGTGACCAGGGTACATTTGTGAGAACAAGTGAGTGAGGAAAAAGTGAGAATTAGTGAGATGTGTTAAACTACAGTAGAGCAAAATTTTAATTAGTTAGGTTTTGACTGATGTTTTCTTTTGTATTAAAAAGTAAAGATGATAATTTTAAAGCATTTTATGGTATAGTCACTAAATATTTGAGTAAGTAAAACTTTTTTTTTTCTTTTTTTTTTTTTAAGACAGAGTCTCTCCCTGTCACCCAGGCTAGAGTGCAGTGGCGCGATCTCGGCTCACTGCAACCTCCACCTCCCAGGTTCAAGTGATTCTCCTGCCTCAGCCTCCTGAGTAACTAGGATTACAGGCATGCATCACCACACCTGGCTAATTTTTTTTTTGAATTTTAATAGAGACCGGGTTTCACATTGTTGGTCAGACTGATCTCAAACTCCTGACATTGTGATCTGCCCACCCTGGCCTCCCAAAGTGCTGGGATTACAGGCATGAGCCACTGCATCCGACCTGAGTAAATAAAAGTTTCTAATTGTGAACATTTTACATTGATCTGATAAAATTTACAGAAAGAAAAATGTGAATTTTAGTCAGAACAAAGAGAATGATATATAATATATATATTTCCATATAGCTCATTACATATGATTTCAATTAACACTTTCTACAAAACACTGTTCATTACTCCCCTTTCCAGAAAAAAAAAAACGACTAAACTCGTACTAAATATATTTGTGGTTTTGGTTTTAATGGTTGTGGTTTTGGTTTTACAAATACTGATTAAATGTTAGTAGGGAAGAAGTTAGTTTTATTTTTTACTATAGTACATGTAATATTCTATAAATTTTATTGTGATGACATTTTCCTCCTTCAAAAAGACAGCAGATGAATGAAAAATATATTTTTTTATATTCACTGGTACTGAATTTTAAATAAAAATGATTTATAACTAATTTTAAACATTCCTAAATGGTATGTCTAGCAGACTTTTAAAAATTGAATAAAACAGTTTAGAGTTTAATTATATGACTTAGTAGAACACATTATTTCCTATTATCCTATTACCCTGATTGAAAGATAAATATAAATGTTGGGTTATTATTGGTATAATTAAACCATTGAATTTTAAACATCTTTCTTCTGAAACAATACACACACACATATATAACACAATATTCTTTTTATCAGTTATGAATAAATACATTAGTACATATACACAGGATATCAGATGACAAAAACAGATAGCAGATAGTGTCCAGTATTTTTGTTCTACTTGTCTGAAAGGTTGTCAAGTAGTAAGTAATGCCAGCAGAGCATGAAAATGACCAGTAATTTAAAAGTAAATCAGACAAGGTATAGTTTGTTGTATTTTTAACTACAGAAGGCTGGTCAATAGCTGCACTCAATTTGCTGTTATTTCCCCATGGAAAGCCCAGTTTGCTAGCTTTAGGATAGGCTCAGTCAATAGATTCTTTTTTACTAAGAGAAATGATCCATGGGAGGTCTCCTGAGGAGTAAAGTCATGAGAAAACACAGGCAGCCTTTCATGCTGCACAACACAACTAGGGAAGTCAGACTCTGACCTATTTGAGGTAGAGTTTCAAAGACTGCACTGTTGGAGCCCTTTTTTAAAAAATCAAATCACGTTATCAAAAGAAAGCTGAAAATAATAGCAAAAGGCTGGTTTTATTAGAAAACTTTTGTTCTATTATAATAATGCATTATGTGAAGTGCTTGGAATTGGCCTCAAATACTGTTAAAACACATATTAAAGAAGCCAATAATTGCACTTTGTAAGTTTGCCTCTTTGTAGGCACTCTGTCATCTCGTTGTGGAATAATTTGAGAGGTGGAGGAGACGCATAGACATTGGGCGAGATAAGCAAAAAGTTAGAACACACATTCTAGTGCTCTAAGACCTCATTGGACCACCTGCTGATCCAGATATGTGGATGGTGGAGACACAAAAATCATAAATAACTTCCCCCCGGTTAAATATTGCTGCAATTAAATTCTTCATTTGAGAAAACAGGATTGAAGAGTGATGCCCTTGTTGACAGCATTTATTACTATGGCCTCACCTACTTCCAAAAAAGAATTGAGATGACATACAATTAAAAGAAAGGACAAAATAACAGCACATTTGTTGTTGCTGGTGGTGTTGGTGTTGGGTTTTGTGAGTGGTGTGTTAGAATAAACTTTGGAGTCAAACCAGCTTGGATAAAAATCCTAGCTTTTTCTCTTATAAGATGTTGACTTGGGTAGGTTAATTCAGTTCTTTGAACTTTGTTTACTTAAATAAAATCAGGCACAATAATGACTAATTCAGGATTGTTGTGAGAAATAAATGAGCTAAAATAGGTACAACACCTAGCATACTACCCGAAACAAAGTCGGGGCTCAGCAATAACCACTAATTTCCCTCTGGTTTTTCCTCCCTTAAGAAATTGGTGATTTTAAGGAAGCTTATCCACAAGGGCTCTTTTCTCTTTCTATGTCAACTTATTGTCTTTTAAGTATCTAGGATCACAATAAAAGTATCCAAATTATGTAAAAAAGGAATTGGCCATTGTCAGAATTCATTATTCACCAAAGCTGCTTTGAGCACTTGCTCCACGTATGACACGTCACACATGAACTCTGGGGAAGAGGAGAAGTAGCTGTCACGCCCCAGCCCCAGTAGAAGGCTCTTTGCTGCTTGGAAAAAGGAATTCAAAAAACTAAGTTTCCTTCTTTCTTCCTGTTTCAAAACCTATTAATAGGTATGTCAGTAAGCCTGAACGTTTTATTCCTCCTGGCTCAGACTGCACTGATGACTTCTTCAGAAAGCCTGCCTGGTCTTTTGGCAGATTTGTTAGGATTTGTATGACCTCATCTATGATAGCTAAAAGTATATAGAAGGGTCAGATTAATTTAATGCAGAAAATCTAGTACATCCTAGAAAATAATGAAAAGTTCAAAATTAAGAATTCATTGATAGAACAGACATTTAATGTGAAAAGAAACAACACAGTAATATAGAACTCAGTATTTAAAAAATAATCAGGACTTATGAATTATTTTCTTAAGGATTAACTTAAAGAACTGAAATCTGCCATGTGATTTATCTAGATTGTAACATGATTTGGGGAGAAAGAGTACATTTACATCCCACCTAAAATTAACCTCCCAAAAATAGTATATAACATTATATAAATTATAATAATACAAATTACTCCATGCTTTAGAAAGTTACTATCAATAATTTATATTGACAGATTCTAATGACATAAAGTTGTACGTGTAACTAGTTAATGATTAACATAATTATTCTTTTTTTTTTTTTTTTGAGACGAAGTCTCGCTCTGTTGCCCAGGCTGGCATACAGTGGCGCAGTCTCAGCTCACTGCAACCTCCACCTTCCGGGTTCAAGCTATTCTCCTGCCTCAGCCTCCCGAGTAGCTGGGACTACAGGTGCGCACTACCACACCCGGCTAATTTTTTGCATTTTTAGTAGAGACGGGGTTTCACTGTGTTAGCCAGGATGGTCTCGATCTCCTGACCTTGTGATCCGCCCGCCTCGGCCTCCCAAAGTGCTGGGATTACAGGTGTGAGCTACCGCACCCGGCTTAATTATTCTTTCATAACTTTACTTTTGAATTTCTTCGGTGGCTTAGAAAATGAAAGCATATAATTTTTCTAACTGTTGAAATATCTTTACTCATTTTTGTTTAAATTTTTGAAATGTTCTCTCTTAACTTAAATGGAAATTATTTAGAAACACTAACAGATAAAATATAAAGGTCTATTAAAATGTGATCATCACTTTTTATGGCATTTGTATAATATTTCGTAAAATTTCAGGTGGATTGGGAAGGTTTAAATAATTTATGTAAGTTATAAAAGTTATCATGCAATAAATATACTCAAATTCTTATCAGTGAGTTTTTTTGTTTTGCATATATATTTTAATCCTATTACTCTATGCAGTTTGTATCAAAGGTTAAGATTAATCCATGAATTAATGTATTTATTTATTCATTCATTTATCCATCATTCAAAAAT
This sequence comes from Macaca mulatta, assembly GCF_049350105.2. Lineage (NCBI taxonomy): Eukaryota > Metazoa > Chordata > Mammalia > Primates > Cercopithecidae > Macaca > Macaca mulatta. Next base: position 127,864,789 of record NC_133414.1, read on the forward strand.
ATTTATTGAACAACTCTTTTAGACCAAGTTCTATGTTAAATCTGGAATTGCAAACATGATTATAACACAGGCCTTCCCCCGAGACTCTCATAGTCTACTAAGGGAGAGACACAAATACTAGACCACGTGACATAGTACATACATTGAGAATGTACGTATTCTCGTGAACAAAAAGAAAATAGAAACTATGCTCAGAATAAGTGGGGTAATTATTCAATAAGAGGACTGTATTTTAGCAGAATCTTGAGAAAAAAAAAAAAGATAAATTTCCCTAGTGAGCAGAGGGCATTCCATTCAAGAGGGAACATGTTCTAGTTGGCCTAGTTGTGACATGGAGCCTGAGGAAAATGAGAGGCAAGGGAGGGGAGTCGGGGATGGACACACAGATTCTGAATCATGTAGACAGTGGAGAACTGGAGAAGACTTCTAAGCACAATCAATATGTGTTTTGAATAAAACTCTCTGGAGATATTATGGGGAATATATTGGAAGAAAAAGAAGGCAGAGAAAAATGGTAGGATGCTATGAGTTAGGTCAGAGAAGAAATAGGAGTAACCAATGACTATTCATTTATTAATTATTTAATTCAACAAATATTTGCTTAGAGTTTGAAAAAGCAGACACAATTTCTGTGCTCATGGATTTTTATATCCTAAGCATGAAAGGCCTCAGGGACTCTTTTCCCACCTGACCTCAGTCATGTATTCAGGATAAGGGTGGTTCCTAGGGAAATCGTTGTGTCAGGTTGTGTTTTTAATAAATTAAGAAAATGTGTGTGTATCTGTTACATGTATTTAGAAAGATGTCTGTGTATGTGCTTGTATACACACAATATCCATTAATGTATATATACAGACATATACATATGTATGTATATTTTAAAAAATTCTATAGCATGAAAACACTTTTAGAAAAAATACTGAATTGTTTTAGTAGATATTAAATGCCTACTACATAACATTTACATTCAAAGTTCAAAAGAAACAGAAGAAGATACAGTGAAAATGAAAACTAAGCCATTCTTCCACCTCAATTTTCTAGCCACCTACTTGCTTTCCTAGAGGCAATCACTGTTTTTGGGATTTGTGTTCCTTTGAGGTATTGTATATAGGTATTAGTATTTGTGTTATCTCCTTTATAGATACAGTGTTCTCATCTTGCTAGATAATTCCATATCAGCAATTATGGAACTACTACATTTTTTAAAAATTAAATACTATTTTTTTAGAGCAGTTTTAGGTTCACAGCAAAATTTAGAGGTAGGTACTGAGATTTCCTGTATACGTCCTGCCTCTACAGGCACAGCCTTCATCATTGTCAGCATCCCCACCAGAGTGATACAGTTGTTAGAGTTGATGAATCCACATTGACACATCACAATCATCCAAAGTCCATTGTTTACACTAGAGTTCACTCTTTGTGTTTTACATTCTGTGGGTTTGGGCAAATGTGTAATGACATGTATTTACCATTATAATATACAGAGTATGTCCAATGCTCTAAAAATCCTCTGTGCTCTGCCTATGCATCATCCCCACACCCATTCCTATCCCCACTCCCACCAACCCCTGGCAAACACTGATCTTTTTACTGTCTCCATAATTTTGCCTTTTCCAGAATGTAATATAGTTTGAATCATACATTTCTATGATTATTGTGATGGTATGTAGACTTTTCAGACTGTGAAATGTATATTCACACAGAAATATGCATTTAAGTTTCCTCCATTTTTTTTTTTTTTTGAGATGGAGTCTCGCTCTGTTGCCCAGGCTGGAGTGCAGTGGTGCAATCTTGGCTCACTGCAACCTCCGCCTCCTGTGTGCAAGTGATTCTCCCTGCCTCAGCCTCCTGAGTAGCTGGGATTACAAGTGCCTGCCAACACACCCAGCTGATTTTTTGTATTTTTAGTAGAGACGGGGTTTCGCCATGTTGGCCCGACTGGTCTCGAGCTCCTGACCTCAGGCAATCCGCCTGCCTTGGCCTCTCGACGTGCTGGGATTATAGGTGTGAGCCACCGTGCCCAGTCTCCTCCATGTTTTTTTTTGTGTCTTGATATCTAATTTCTTCTTAGAGCTAAATAATATCCCATTGTCTGGATATATCACAGTTTACTTATTCATTCACCTACTAAAAGGAGTCTTGGTTGCTTCCAAGTTTTGGCAATTATGAATTATGCTGCTACAAACATCCACGTGCAGATTTTTGTATGGCTATAAGTTTTCAGCTCCTTTCGGTAGGTATCAGGGAGCACAACTGCTGGATAATAGGGTCAAGGTAGTTTAGTTTTGTAAGAAACTGCCAAACTGCCTTCCAAAATGACTTTACCATTTTGCATTCCCATGAGCAAAGAAAGAATGAGAGTTCCTGTTATTTTATGCATTTGCCAGGATTTGGTGTTGTCAGTGTTTTGGATTTTGGTCGGTTTAAGAGATGTGAAATAGTATCTCATTGCTGTTTTACTTTGCATTTCTCTGATCTGTAGAACATCATCTCATATGCTTCTTTGCCATGTGTGTATCGTCTTTAGTAAGGTATCTGTTAACAGTCTTTCACCCACTGTTTCTTATTGTTGAGTTTTAAGAGTTCTTCATATGTTTTGGATAACATGCCTTTATCAGATGTCCTTTGCAAATATTTTCTCCCAGTCTGTAACTTAATCTTCTTATTCTCTTACATTGTCTTTCACAGAGCACAAGTCTTTAATTTTAATAAAGTCTAATTTATCAATAATTTCTTTCATGAATTAGGCCTTTGGTGTTTTATGTAGAAAGTTATTACAGTATCCCAGGTCATCTAGGTTTTCTCCTATGTTATCTTCTACAGGTTGTATCATTTTGCATTTTACACTTAGGTCCACAATTCATTTTGAGTTAATTTTTGTGGAGGGTACTACCTCATTTTTAATGACTGCATAGTGTTCCACAGTACTATATTCAACTAGTCTCCCATTGATGTACAATTAGACATTTTCCAATCTTTAGCTATTGCAAACAATGCAACAGTGAATATTTTTGTCCAGCTCTCCTTATTAACCATCCTTTCCCCTCTTGCTCACTAAAGGTCTTATCATCATCTAACATACTATGTATTTTCTTTATTGCTTTCATTATCAAACTTCATTCCTGTCACATACTAGCATGTTAGATCCAAAAAGCAGAGATATTTTTTGTTTCCTACTGTAATCCTAGCTCATAGAATAAATGTTTAATGAATATTTGTTGATTGAATGCCTCTTACACAAGTATATCTAGAGGAAAAAATCATAGAAGTCAAATTGCTAGTTCAAAAGGGATAGGCATTTGTAATTTTGACAGATATTGCCAAATTGATCTTTATAGAACAGAGTATTTCAACCTTGACACTACTGACATTTTGGCCTGATAATTCTTTATTGTGTGAAGGTATGTGCTGTAGGCTGTTTAACAGATCCTCCAGTTGTGAATCAAAAATGTTTCCAGATATTACTAAATGTCCCTTGTTAAGAAGCACTGATTGTTACATAACTTTTGACTCTTACTGACAATTATGAAAATGTCCCCACAGCCTTGCCAATATCATCTTTTAGGAAACAATTCACTCTAAAAATCTAATGGAGAAAAGTAGTATCTCATAGTTTTAACTAGTATATGAATTCACATTTTGATGGAACTTTGCTGTAAAAAATCCCCAGCACTGCACATTGTAATGACGGACGTAAGTTTGATTTTCCATTGTAGAGGGAAGGGGATAGAGTGAAGATATGAAATCCACAATCAGGTGTAGAAAAAGTGCTTTTTGCCCTTATTTTTCTTTGTCAAAATATCTGCTTTATAAATCCTTTCTTATCTTCAGACCATTATGCATTCATGGGTTGAATCTTCTCTAGAATTATATAAACTGGCCTTGATTAATGAACAGAATTTGGAGTCAAAAGCCTTGGAATTTGAGTGCAGGCTCTCCTAATTACCAGTTGTGTTACCTTGGGGAAGTCATATAAACTCTGAGCTGCAATTTACCCATCTGAAAATTGTGGATAATAACATTCGCTCTCTCTACATCACTGGGTTATTGTAAGAATTATTTTTTTAGACTGCAAAGCCTTTCACAATTGCAAGGGTTTATGATAATTATTATGAAGGTTTTATGACCCACTGCTTTATCTCATGACTCACAGTGTCCCGAGAGTTTATCTCTTCTCAGTGCTTCTACCATCACCTCAAACTGTTCTCACTCATTTATTTATTAAACACAGGCATTGTACACCCTTACCATATCTTCACCTCTGTAGCCTAAATAATTTCAGAACAATTCTCCTCCTAACTGAACAAGTCCCAGGTAGACTCATCATTCATTCAACATTCCTTAAATAAGTACCATTGTCTTCCCCCAAACTGCCTTTTCCTCCCAACAGCCCCATTTTTGTCAATGCCATCATTATTCTAGTCTTAAGGGTGGGAACTTTGCAGTCATTGACTGTGCTTGTGCTCCCTGTCCCATGGATCCTGCATACCACAACCAGATTAGTTACAGAAGACTACTGTAGACTACAGGTCCCTTCTTGTGATTATATGCTGAGAGTCCCCTGTTGAGTGCCACATCAAATCCAAATTATTTTTCAGTAGCACTCCTTATTACCCATATTCTCCTAACTACTTTTTCTTTCCTTGCACCAGACTCATTCTTGCACCTATGTTTTTGTTCATCATGTATTTCTCCCTAGAATTTTCTTCACCTGTTCCTTTACCTATCAACCAGCACCAACTTTCAAGACCTCTATCATCCCTATTACTCTATGTTTCTCTTTTTCTTAATAGTTTAGCTTACTCTAATCTCTTTTGTCACTTCACTCATTGTTATTGGTCAGTTTAACTTAATGTATCAAAGTGAATCCCAATCCTGACTGCATATCAGAAACACCTCAGTAGAGTTTTCTTTGTTGTCTTAATATAATCCCAGGACCGTGATTGAGGATTCTAATTCTAGACAGAGCTTTGTCATTATAATTTTAATACTGAGTGATTTGAACATCTTCATGGATATTTTAAGCAGGTCATTTTTCTCTTCCAGACCACAGATTTATAAATTTACTGGTAGTAAGAATGTCGAAGACATCAATATACCCATTGCTCAATAATTGATTAACTGATAGTGTGATATAAAAGTATTTCTTATTCATTTCTTGCACAGCCTGTAAGTTGTGTCCTGCCTCTTCCAGTTTCTGGCTCCGTGACTTCATATAAATTGCTGAATCTCTTTCACGCTCATGTTTCTTCATATGTAAAGTGAGAATAATAACATATATGTTGCTAATTATTATGAGAAGTAGAGCTAATGTAAATAAATCATCAGAGCTACATGGTGGCCGTTTTTATTACTATTAATATTATATAGTCTCTCTGCTCTTGCAGAGATTCTTTAAAAAACCCTTTTCTTTCTTGCTTTATGATTTGCTATTTTATGACTTAGTAGATTTACTTATTTATATTACTGTTGGAATTAAGAAGACAGGATATCAAGGCCCTGTCAAATCACTATGTAATTTTTATGTCTTTGAAACCTAATTACATTTTCATATTTTAAGGAGCAAATGAGTATTCTATTTTTTGATCATCGTTCTACTGACTGTTTTCTTGGTTATAAGAGAATATGCACCATTACAGTTTTTTCTTGTCAGCAGCAACTCCAAGCCGTGAACACACTAAGTTTATGTATCTCCTTTATTTTACCTGACATTGCCAAGTAGGTGTTTCTTCCTCCTAACTGTACTTTAAAAGAATATTTATTTTTAACTTAGCTCATTTTAATTTCATAGTTTATAACTATCCCATTTAATTTTAAAATTAAAGGAATATAATACTATCCTATTAAATTTAGACTCATAGATTGTGCTCCTGTGATCAGCAAGAAAACATAAAGTACTTTGTTTCCACAAAAGACACTTCCTATATAAATTATTTTTATTATTAAGTTCTGTATCTTTAAATGAGTCACTTTTAAATCTTTTTCTTTTCTTACTAGTGAAAAAATTTAAATTGTATTATTAAATGAAAACATAGACATATGAACGAGAAAGTATTAATTAATAACTTATCTTCATTAAGTTAGATGAAAACAATAAAAAAGGAGTTAACCAAAGTGGCACATTGTCAATCATAAGACCGGAGAAAGTTTCCAGAGCAATTAAAGGAAAGAAATTATTTGTTTAACCATGGACATTTATACTGTTTTTTCAGTTTCGAAGTTGTAAAAGTAATGCATGGAGGCTATCTTCTCCTGCACTAAAACAAGAAACTGTATAGGTTTCTTTGGAATGCCTATTAATCATGCTAGTTGCTCCCATAAATTAGTCAAAGCTAAAGAAAAAGTGTTGCTAAATAGTGCACATTTTCCGTTCCCTGAATATTTGTAGCTGCAATTTATACAGATATCAACAATACTGTGGGCTCAGAATTAAAATGAAAGTGCTTGAGACCTTGTGTGAATTACCTTTCTTACAGTATATTTATGGAGGCAAAAAGACATATGTTTGATTCTCATTTCATCCGTAACATAAATATATTGATACTTACTTTATAAAATTATTGAAAGGATTACATGCATTTACCATGGTGCCTGGCACATAGTGCTCAGTACATCATAGTAATGGGCTGTGCTGTTTTGAGAAGATTGTGTGGAGACAGGATATCACTGACTTTGGAGTTATTCATGCCTGGTTTTATATTCCAGATCTATCATCTGATAACCAGCTGATTTGGACCAAATTACTTCTCTGAACTTAGTTTCCTTGACAATAAGCTAAAGTGAAATAATAACAACCTCATAGGGTGGTTCTGAGGATTTAATAAGATCATACATGTAAAGGGCTTCCAATGCCTGTTACATAGCATAAGCATTCAATAAGTAGTAGCTCTTATTACTCTTATTCTTACTGCTAAAAACTGTGTCTTAGGTTCTTGACTTCTTTATAAATATGCCTTTGAACAATGTGGAAGGGTCAAACAACTATTACCCCAGGCGTATATTGACTTTGAAGCTAATGCAGCTTAAGCCTAAGGGCCCCTCATTTGCACAAGTCCCTTCCAAACTGACACTTCATACTCTTCTTAATTTTATATTCTCTTTCTTAAAGAAGACCTCCGAAGCTCCAAAAATTTCAGGTTCCAGAAAACCTGGGTCTAGGTTATACTACTATTTGAAGGGCTTTTTTTTTTTTTTTAAACTAAAAAAATCAAGGGAAAGTCTATAAAGAAGCACAAAAATGTATACCATCTAATGAATATATTGAGAGCAATATTTATTTTAAATTGCTATTTTAAGCCTAAATCCTGTAAGTTCTATTTTGTACATTCAGCTTCAAAATGATTCTACCAGTAATACAAATGGCATACTAAACAATGAAAATAAGAGAGAACTTGAGTACAGCAATAAAACTCGAAGGAAATGTAATCAGTGATATAGAATTATGTAATTTTGTATACTCAATATTTTCTAAGCTACTTTTCAGAAGAAAAAAAAATAGTTTTAACCAATCAGTGAGAAAGGTAACTGATTAAGTTTATTCAAAATAAATATCTGTCTTCCTCAAGGCAGACTGTGTCAAAAGCATATTGAGGCATAAATCTTCCAACAAATTATAAATTAAATGTCCATTACTCACACATGCAAAAATTGAAGTTGAGAAAATTACATAATTGAAATCAATAAAACAAACTCTGGTATTATATATATGCACTGTAATCCACAGAAGATATATTCATATTTAAAATGGTTAGCTTCAAATTTTTGAGAAAAAAATACTTCAAGGTTTTTCTGGTAACATCAGTTGGTAAGTTTGAATAAAACCTTAATAAAACCAGTAAAAATACTTTGTAATTTGCATTGCTTATCTCATTCTTTAAAAGAATTTATTGATTTTCTCATTATAACTACATGTTCAGTATAAAATATGAAAAATATCCAAAGCATTTTTAAGTCAGGTGCTTTTAAAATATGTGGCTTCCAGCCAGGCATGGTGGCTCACACCTGTAATCCCAGCACTTTGGGAGGCCGACGCGGGCGGATCACAAGGTCAGGAGATCAAGACCATCCTGGCTAACATGATGAAACCCCATCCCTACTAAAAATACAAAAAATTAGCCAAGCGTGGTGGCAGGCACCTGTAGTCCCAGCTACTCAGGAGGCTGAGGCAGGAGAATGGCATAAACCCAGGAGACGGAGCTTGCGGTGAGCGGAGATCGCACCACTGCACTCCAGCCTGGGCGACAGAGCGAGACACCGTCTCAAAAAAAAAAAAAAAAAAAAAAAAAAAATGTGGCTTCCCCTTGAAAAGTATATATCTACTCAAAATATATAAAGTATATTAACATTGTTTCATCTTAAAACAAAATTGCAATTTTATGAAACAAACAATATTAACTTTTGAGGAAGTCAAATGTAGAAATTGAAGCTCACTGTTAATAACAGAAAGGATTTGCTACCATTTATCAAATGTTTCCCTGGCATTATGATAAGAAACATCATTCCCATTTTACAGACAAAGAAATATCAGAGCAACCAGGGTTAAATGACTTTACCAAAGTTACTATTACAACCAGGACTAGAATTCATAGAATTCTTACTTCTTCTCTGCCTCTTAATCCTGTTAGGTCAAAATCTCTCAGCATTTTTAGAAAATGCTTTTTGAATTATAGCAGATTGTGAATCTAATATACCAGCGTTACCCTTTTCTATGCTTTCCTTCCTTGAGAACGCTTTCAGGAGAGAAATCAGTTATAGTTTTCTGTCTCTTCCCAATAGTTAAAAACATAAGAGATCACAGATGTGGTAAATCGGTTTAGAAGCTCAATGACTTGATTGGGATGCTCAATTTTACTATAATAGCCTAATCTGAAATGTTATCCGAAATGCTTACTTCTTCACATTCTTTTCTACACCACAAAAATTGCTCATAACAAGAACAATCTTGGGGGAAAAATAAGATGAGATGTTTTAGACAGCTTAATGGGGCTGCCACTGTCTTGGATAACCATTGTTTAGAGCTGTCTTGGATTAGCTGAAGGCTAGTGTTGACTGAACATATTGAACACCATCTTAAGTTGTACTTTAAGTCAGGATAGACAGTCCTTACAAGAAACGAAAGCTGCTCCTTTGACCATTATAGGTGTTCTGTGGCTAGAGATGAAGTGCCACACTACAGAACAAAGCTTGCAATTTGTGGAATTGAATTCCAAGGTGAAAAAGAAGGTTAGCAATTTGTGTAAAATCCTTCTCCCTCAAGAACAGAAATTCCAAAATTATTGATTACAATATTCACAATGGCATTTCACACTGTGCCTGGTGCTTTTAAATAGGAGTCAGAGAAAATATCATGTTGCTTAATACTTTGGCAACTAATCACAAAATTCTCGATTAACAAGTCTCACTGAAGTGTTCCCTTACGAAAACGTGAACTTTATTAGGTATCAACTCATTGACATGGTCCATCTGAAGAAGCAATTTATTAGTCTAATGGTTAACACCTATTAGATGAAGCTCAAAAGTGAAAAAGATTTTAATTAAAAGCAAATGCAGTAAATGCTAGCTTTTATCTGGTTCCATAAAAGATTGAATATATATTCAATATTCTGTATATATACTGTATAAATATACAAAATATATACTCCGTGTGTGTGTGTGTGTGTATGTGTATTACACAAACTCCTTTTCCCTGGACAATTTAAGTACATTTTCCCTATAAGCTAAAAGCTGTAAGTATCCCTACAGATATTTTTTGCAAGTGAAATTGCTTTTCATTTGGCAAAAACTAAACCTGTGATTCATAGCAGCTTAGAGCACTCAAGGCCAAAGAGTACATCTTGCTTGCTTTGACTGACATTTTTGCAGGCTAAATCAGACCTGCATGATTCAGCTGTATTGAGATTCATAATGCTGTGAGCAGAGAAATTTGGGGGTGGTATAAAAGAGCATGGAGGGAAATTGTCTTGGAAATTGTGGCTACTGACTGAGGTAAAAATCAACCACAGCCAATAGGCGGTTTCAACTGATATTTGACTGGGGAGGTGTTTTCTTGCTACCCTCTTTATACAAAGAACATTAGAGAAATTTTAGTGAAGAAAACTACTAGGGAAGCAGAAAAAGAGGGACTTTGCTATGAGAAATGAAATTGCAGTAGGGAGCAAGAGCAGGGAGAATGGCTCTTTTTAACAGCTGTCAGCTCAAATATTGAAGGGAAGTGCACATTGTATATAAAAGGAAAAGTGGCAAAAAATCCATTCCCAAAAACTTTCTCCTAAATATCTACCATTACCAATTCATTCCTTTTAGATTTCTTCATTGAGTTCATTCCTCAGTTGCCCTTAAAATTCATACGCCCAGAGGAGTAAAAATCTTCCTACGTGAAGTTATTTCCTATCTGGACTACAAAGGGAGCACAAGAAAATTGCTTTGGGAAGATCGGGCCTCAGGAAAATAAGGTGTTTAAAAAAGATTACTATACAGCTTATGCTAGCCAACACCTCATTTTTGCTTAGTATTTATTTTATTCTGTCTCACTAGTAATATATAAGATATAGCCCAGTCACAGTGGATCTTATTCAGGTGTGGCTGTGTTATCTATGGTACAAAATGTAAGTAGGAGCCACTTGTTAAACAAATTATTAAGAATTTCAGCAGAGCGTTCAGCCAAGCTTATAGCCCTTCTAAGACTGGGGACCCCTGCACCTGTACAGATCACATGCTCATGAAATCAGCCTTCATTTTATTTGATAGTAGTGGACTGAGTGAATTCCAAACTTAGTTAACGCAAGTGTTTCCTTACAGATTACCTAAATATTTTGGCTTGTAAATGGTCAACACTAATATTAATACCGGAAATTCAAACCCAAATTCTTTTTGGGTTAATTAGAGGCTTTGCGAATCATTAAATTTAACTATTTTTTCCTGTATGCCTCCCTTTTCGTGTGATCTTCTATGGAAAGGTATAGGATTTATGAGGTTCCACATTATCGTTTCAGATTTGGACCTCGTCCCCTCTCCCTTAACCCTGAGGTTCAAGAGCCTAATCTTCACTTTCTATTCCTAACTCATGAACCGTCTAGCTGAAAATAGCCAAAGACTGATCTCTAACAGACACCCCAAACCAGCACTCATCCTAGAATAACCAATAATTTCCCCATCCAGGGTTTGGAGTTAGGATGAGTGTGGATAATACCTGGTTATGCCAAACACTAAAGGTAGATTCACTTTGGGAGGCTGAGGCTGGCAGATCACCTGAGGTCAGGAGTTTGAGACCAGCCTGGCCAATGTGGCAAAACCCCGTCTCTACTAAAAGTACAAAAATCAGCCAGGCATGATGGCAGGCACCTGTAATCCCAGCTACTCAAGAGGCTGAGGCAGGAGAAGCTTAAACCCGGGCCTTGAAAGTTGCAGTGAGCTGAGATCACACCACTGCACTCCATTCTGGGCAACAAGAGCGAGACTCCGTCTCAAAAAAAAAAAAAAAAAAAAAAAAAAAAATAGATTAATGAAAGCTAGGGGTAGCTTTGGGCAAGGTGCTTTAAGGGCCCATATAATAGGGTAATTAAGCCTATAAGAGTCTTGGTCACCTAAACTATAAAAAACACTTCTGGGTAGAAGAGGTTTTTATATTCCAATTCAATCTTGAGTATGCTGTGGTTTAAGCCAAGATTTATTTTCTCTTAGCATATATTTCAACTTTAGTACAGTCCAACAATAAGATACGTATTCTCTATTAAAATCTCCCTCTTCATCTTTTGTTCACACAGCACTATAATCAGTATCACATAATTCCTACCACTGACAGAATATTTTCTCTATTTTTTTTTCAAGATCAGGTAGCGCTGATAACACTTCTTGCTAATATTTCACTGAGTTATATTTGGAGTAAATGAAGTCATTTTTTTTTTAATTTAATGAAAAGCTATCTTCTTCCCACCACCATCCCACAGGCATCAAAGGAAGTTAAATAAAAGAATGGCTATTGTGACATTGACTAATAGTCATAAGACGTTAGCTAAGAAATGAATACCATTGAGGTTCTGAATGATCAGCTGTTAATTTTTAAGATTATACTTTAGAAAATAATAATAAATCCTGCTTTTCATGAGTTGTTCATTAAAAAACTTATTTTAAAAGTAATATATTTTGAGTAACTACATTCTGTCCAATGTAATTCTCACTGCATACTTCTGAAATATTTACCCCCAATGATCCCTTCTAAAACATACAGCTTTAGCTTGTCAGTTTACTGGCATTGAATTTCAATACTTAAGTTAAAATGTGTTGAATCAGCTTTGCAATACTTGGCCAGATTTTTTAGAATAGTATTATCCTTTCATCTTACTTATAGAAAACACCTAAGTAAAATAGTATTCATTTTCAAACCTCAATTTATTGTATACAAAGCTTTCTTTCTTAATAGATTACTTTGACTTCAAGAAACAACGTTTTTCCTTCAATTAGAAAATATTGGGTTATTCCTCTGAATTGAATCTTTGTAAGATTTAAAGCCTTCCAATTATTACCCAATATAACAAAATTAACATGAAACCAAAGCTCTATAGCAAAAGTTGTAACATTTGAACTTAAAAAGACAAATATCCTATATGGACTTCAAAATATGTAATATATCTTAAGGAGTCAGTGCAATAATTTTTTAAAAGCACAATTTTATTTAAGGTACGATAAGTGTTTAAGAAGGAGAAAATGGGCCAGGCACGGTGGCTCATACCTGTAATCCCAGCACTTTGGGAGGCTGAGCTGGGCAGATCACAAGGTTAGGGGTTCAAGACCAGCCTGGCCAACATGGTGAAATCGTGACTCTACTAAAAGAAATGTAAAAATTAGCCAGGCATGGTGGCATGCACCTGTAATCCCAGCTACTCAGGAGGCTAAGGCAGGAGAATTGCTTTAACCCGGGAGATGGAGGTTGCAGTGAGCCGAGATCATGCCATGGCACTCCAGCCTGGGCAACGAGAATGGAACTCCATCTCAAAAAAAAAAAAAAAAAAGGAGAAAATGAATTTACAGAAAAGTTAAATACTCTTTTATTAAAGCAGCTCCATTATACAAGAGGTAACACTGTTATAGGCTGTCTGCTTTCTTGATGACATAGCCAATTAGTTTGTAATCTAGGCAGGTATCAAGCTTAATCACAAATGGAAGATGATACATATTTAAAATAAATGAGATAGTTCAGGAATAAGTGGTATATTATCTAGCAAGTAAATTCAGTACCAAAATCAGTCGCTAGGATCTTCTCCAAAGTATGTAAAGCATATGTTAATCTGGACATGGAGTATCTGTAGCTAGATAGTATATGCCACTACCAAGTGCCATTTGGCCTCCCTGGAAAAACGTGACCTGATGAAGAATAAAGAACCTTTCATAATAATGTGCAGTTGCTAGATAATCTTACCTCTTTTGGCAGATTAAAGGTGGTTTCAGATTCTTTGACACTTCTTCTGTTAAGAGGTGGGGTCCAGGTCTCTTCCTCTTGAATCTGGGTGGGATCTGACTGTCTGACTAATAGAATATAGTGGAAGTGAAGTTTATCAGTTTTGGTGTCCAGGCTTGAAGACAATGGCAGATTCCCCTCCTGTCTCTTGTAATATTCATTCTTGAAACTAAGCTATCATGCTGTAAGGAAGCTCATGTTTGAAGAGACCCATGTGGAAAGGAACCAATGTCCCTGCTGACAGCCCTTGATGAGCTGACAGCTGACAGCCAGCACCACCATTCTAGGCATAGGAATATCTTGGAAAAGATCTTGAGAGATGGGCCACACCTCCAAGCCCTACTCAAATTAGATTCAGTTTATTGGGAATTCTGGGACTGAATGCCGCCGTTTGCAGCAGTGGTTAGCATCTTAAGAGCGCATGAGAAGGGCCAGGCGCAGTGGCTCACGCCTGTAATCCCAGCACTTTGGGAGGCTGAGGCGGGCAGATCACTTGAGGCCAGGAGTTCTTCTCAGTACAGATAAGCATAAACATTAATTGTAATACATGCTGAAGGTTTTAAGGATGAAATGTGCTTGTCTCAAAAGAAAAGGTGGATTAATAAAGGAACAAACTGATCTGTGATGAGGCTGTGATAGAGCCAATGTAGCAAAATATTAAGAATTGTAGAATTGAGGTGACAGGCATATGGTAGTTAATATACAATTCTACGTTTTTGCATGCTTGAACATTTTCTTTATGAAATGTTGCGAAAAACAAAGATGTGAGGTGTTTGACACCTAGTAAACATGCAAAAAGTGCAAAGTTTTTAAAATTGTTACTAGTTTTATATTTACTAGTAACCGAATGAAATATTTATACAGCTTCATTTTCTTGAAAAATTCTTCTAAAATATTAATTTTAGTATACCAATTTTGACTTTGTTATATCAAGAAATGTAAAGTCTTACTGAGCAAATAGTATATTTACTATAGTAGATCTTGAAATTCAGTAATAATCCTGTGGCACTAAGAAAAATTAATTGACCCAAATTCTATGATATTAGATGTATTTTAAAATGAGTTTTACTAAATTTAAATTTAACTCTAGTTTAACACAAGAAAGAAGATATCCAGCATACAATTCTAACTGAATATACTGTTTTCAAATAAACAGTTCATTTAACAAAAACTGGCCCTGTGCTAAATGCTGTGGGAGGGAAAATTGAGCTGCTTAACACAAGGCCCTCACCCACAAAAGACTCTCAGTGTGGTTAGGAAGAAATATGCAACCCTTGGGGAAAAAAGGAACAATGCATGAGTTAAAAATATTAAACGTAACAAAGAAGTAAATGATTAAGAATCAAGTGAATAATATAGATAATATGAGCTGAGAGTTCAGAAGATGAAAAAAATCATTATGGCCTTGAAATGAAAATTTTGGGAGTTTCACTGCCTATTTAAGCCCTTTGGAACATGAAAGAAACTTATTGGGAACATGTGGTTTTGATGGAAGACAAAATCCAATTGAATAAAGAATAATGTTCAGAGGCAGGACTTTCTTTGAGAATTGTGGAGAGAGGGAAGAATAAAAACAGAAGTTTGAGCCACAGTCAGCTAGAAATTGTAGCTGAATATTATAACCTTTCTTCCTTTCAAGAGGTGCTTGTTTATTGTCTGGTTCATATAAAGCATTGAGATAGGTGCTGAGGGTTACTATGAATGAAATTTGACCCTAACTTCAAGAGGTTTAAGAGTGACAATAACAAGAGCTATGTACTAGATGACAAGAGTATGCTGGGCTAGTTGAAGTTTATGGCCTATTAGAAGAGGTAAGGAAAAAAAAACTGTAATATACAAAGTATAAAATGTCAAATGTCATTTTAAAAGACCAGATAAAATGCAAAGTGAATTCAGAGAAGAGTTTTCTTATAGTTGTATAAAGGAGGATAAGTATTTATGCAGGAGGTAGCACTGAGTTGGTCTTTAAAGAGGAATGAGTAGATTGTGAACAGAGATACAGTAAAAGAGTAAGGAAAGGGATAAGAATGATCCAGTGAATGAAACTAAATCTTAGGCATTACATCGAATACGTGATTCTTTCCAGCTACAGTGCAGACTGTATGGAGAGGATGATTGAAAGGAAAATTGGGCCAGATCACCTAGGCCTTGAATACCATGCTGAGTGTCTTGGGCTTTATTCTGCTGGCAACAGGAAGCCATTAAAAGATTATGACCTGAGGAATGAAAAGTTGAGAGCTTTTTTGTTTTTTTTTTTTGTTTGGTGTTAGTCTGGTAGCTTGTGTAGGAGGAACTGGAGGAAGACAAATCTAGAGGCAAAATGACCTCAAGGCAATGAGGACCTGAACCAAGGACATACAAGGAGCTATTTCAGAGGAGCTGGAAACCATCATTCTTAGCAAACTATCACAAGAACAGAAAACCAAACACCGCATGTTCTCACTCATAGGTGGGAACTGAACAATGAGATCACTTGGACTCGGGAAGGGGAACATCACACACCGGGGCCTATCATGGGGAGGGGGGAGGAGGGAGGGATTGCATTGGGAGTTATACCTGATGTAAATGACGAGTTGATGGGTGCTGACGAGTTGATGGGTGCAGCACAGCAACATGGCACAAGTATACATATGTAACAAACCTGCACGTTATGCACATGTACCCTAGAACTTAAAGTATTATAATAATAAAAAAAATATATAAAAAATAAATAAAATAAAATAAAATAAAAAAAGGATATAACCTTGCAACCAATTCAGTATCAAGAGCAACAGGACAGCAGAGTGTACCAAAGTGGGGTTCAGTAAGATATTGACATTGCTTAGAATTGACAAGTTTTTAGTTATATTATTGTTCTTAAATTCCCTGGAAACAATGTTCCTTCTGCTGCCTGCACCCAGGGCAGATTGCTCCCAGTGTCCCCCACCTGGTAGGCCATTGCATGGAAGTAGAAGCACTTAAAGAAGCTTCAGAAATTCAAGCTTAGCACCTGGGAGTTTGATGGTGCCTCTAACAGAAATGGAAATCAGGAAGATAAAAGCAAATTTGGGAATGAGTTCAGTTTTATACATGTGAGTTGTGGTTGGCTGGCCGATTGATAATGTCCAACATTCTCAATGTGATAGTGGATGTAAGTCAGCTGAGAAGTTAGGACAGCGCTCTAGGTCAGCGAGTCCTCTGTTTAGAGGTGGTAATTAAGGCTAGTGGAATGCCTCTAGCTCTGAGGGAGTTAATATTTATAATTGAGTATCTACAATGTCACTCACATATCTGGTCTCTAAAGCGAGTGGATCTTAAAGCAAACAATACTCAATATACACAATGAAGGGCACCTACCAGAAATTTCCATATTGAATTTCCTTCCTTTAGGCTCCTGCCAAAAATACAGTTGAGATAATTGGCACTTAAAAGCTAAATATTAGGAGGATTGTGCATATATCCTTTTTTATTTTTTCTACATTCTATCACTACAACTTAATTATTTGTGTCCAAATAACCATAAATATCAGAAAATAGATTACACTGAATACATTAGAACTTAGCTTTTACAGGAAATACGCTCAATGATTTACAAGGTAATGTTCTGCCTTAGCCTTCCTCGAGGGTTGGTATAAAACATTTAGAAAATGCCAATGTAGTCTATAAAACTAGTATGAAACATATTGTCTTATACACACATGATATGTCCTGGAAAAATGATTCTTTGAAAGGGGCAAAGCAAAATGGCCATTGATGATCCCTACTGCAGGAACACCAAATTTAACTACTTTCTACACACAAGAAGAGCACCCTTTTAAGTACCAGAAATCAGGTGAGCAATCACGTTTGCTGGTTTTAACTTCATATTGCTGAAAGAGGCACTGAAGAGAGTAGGAAATACAGTCTTAAATTGCCACTGCCACTCCTCCTTCATCAGCAGCCACATGCATGGAGAATCTGTTTGATGGGGAGAAGGAGAGCGCAGTGATTGAACTCAGTGCTGCTCTGTCACAGGATGCAGAAAAACCAGCACCCACAGAGGGAGCATTTAGACCAGCCCTAGCCAGAGGGGAATCACCTGTTCCAGTGGTCAGAACTTGAGTATTAGCAAGCCTCAACACCAGAGGCTGAAGTGCTCTGGGGTTCCAACAAACTTGAAACATAGTCTAGGCCGCGAGGACGGCAATTCCTAGGCAAGTCCTAGTGTTGTGCTGGGCCAGTAGACCTTGGCTAGGGGCACAGGACCTAGTGAGACACTAGTCGGGGCTGCTGAGGAAGCGCTTGTGCCATCCCTCCCCAAACCCCAGGCTGCACAGCTCATGGCAATGAAAGTGATTCCTTTCTGTTTGAGGAGAGGAGAGGGAAGAGTAAAGAGGACTTTGTCTTGCAACTTGGTTACCAGCTTAGCAACAATAGGGTAGGGCATTGGTCAGAGTCATGAGGCCACCTTTTCAGGCCCTAGCTCCTGGATGACATTTCTAGATATATCCTGGGCCAGAAGGGAACCTGCTGGCCTTGAAAGGAAGGACCCAAGCCAGGCAAGATTCATCACCTGCTGACTAAAGAGTCTTTGGGCCCTTAAAAACCAGCAGTGATGCTGTGGGCTTTGGGTAGAATGCTACGGGCTTTGAGTGAGACTCAGATGTACTGGCTTCAGGTGAGACCCAGCACATTCCCAGCTGTGGCGGCTACAGTGCGAGACTTCCGCTTCAGAAAAGTGGAGGGAGACCGGAAGAGGGAATATGTATGCGAGTTCTCATATACATCTATATATGTAAACTCCAAATCAATTTTTAAAAGGCACAGTCAACTCGATAGAGAAATGGCAATATACTTGAGGAGACACTTCGCAAGAGGATCTGCAAATAGCCAATGAGCATATATAAAGGTGCTCGACTTCGGTTAGTCATCAGAGAAAAACAAATTGAAACCACAAGGCAATGTCATTACACATCCACAAGAATGGCTAAAAGTAAAGACAGGCATCACCAAATCCTAGCAAGGATGTGAAACCACCATAAATCTCACACATTACTTTTGGGAATATCCATTGGTACAACCATTTGGAGAAACAATTTGGTCGTATATTCTAAAGCTAAACATATACATACTCTATGACCAAGCAATTCTCCTAGATATAAGCCTAACAGAAATGAGTACAAGTGCTCACCAAAAAAAAAAAAAAAAAAAACCATGTACGAGATGGTTTCTGGCAGCACTCTGTATGACAGTCAAAAGTCAATCAAGATTAGGAAAAATATATTTTAGTATAGTCACATAATGGAATACTGAAGTGAACAAATCACAACTATATGCAACCATATGGGCAAATCCCACAAACATAATGTTGAACGAAAGAAGCCAGACACTAAAAGAGTATCCTACTTATATCAAATTCAGTAACAGGAAAGACTAATCTATGATAATACAAGCTAGCATAGTGGTTACCCTGGGGAATGTGGGGCAAGTGCCTGGAAGAGGGAATAAGGCAAGTTTCTGGGATGATGAAAATCTTTTATTTTTCTCCTTTAATATGGGTAACAGTTATGTAGGTCTGTTCCCTTCATAAAAATTCACCAAGCTATACATTTAATATTTTTACAATTTTCCGTATAAGCTATATTTCAGTAATAACCCATCCATTTAAAGAAAAGTAATCTTTCTCCACTGGCTGAAATCAGCCAGATTGGGTAATTATGGTCAGCTGTTATATAGTATCAACTCTTATCCACCATGTTTTTTATTCTCTTCGCTTTTTGCCCTGAATGGTAATTCCTGTAGCTCCATGGATATATTTAGATAATTTAGGATATTTGTTCCAAATGATGACCCATGAACCCAAGAAAGGATTAAAGAAAGAGTTAATATCACTATGCTTTTGAAAATGGGAAGACTGCAAATGTCTCAGTTTAAGTGTCTTTACACTGTTTTAACTCATATAAAGTGGTATGTAAGGAGGCCATATGCCACAGAGTCCAGATGTTCTTGAACCAGTAAACATTCTTCAATCTGAAGCAGGTAAGATCTTTAGCTTTTCTTAACTGCTTCAAACCTTAACCATCTCAACTTTATGGTTTATTTAACCAAGCTCCTTAGAAACTAACAGCAGGCACAGCAAAATCTGTTTTTAAAGAAATAAACAGGGCAAAATGAAATTGAACTTTTACATTCAATTATCATTATTTTATCCCTAATGTTGATTGTAGTTTCTGTTAAATAATTATGATGAAAAGAAAAACGGTTGATGTAATCACAACTTGACATTTTGGTAATTGTTAAGCCTCCTCATTTTGTTAAACCGCCTCACATCATCTAATTGATTATTAAGTGGCTGATTTCATTCACCTGGCCATAGTAGGCCACCTGTAAAGCAGCTGTGCCTATCCTACAGCATGACTCTTCAATGCTCTGAAAAGAGAAAAGGGCTGAGAAGTTGAAACTGGGAGTCTGTCATGTTCTTGATTCTATTGGTCACTCTATTGGATCTTTTAGGAAAATCATTTTACCTCTCTGACCTTCAGAGTTTCAATCTGTAACTTAATAATAACCCTTGGCAGTGAAATGTCTTGAATGGTGACTTTTAACATAGCAGCAGTCATAAAAAGATAAGATGATAACTATATAAAAGAGTTTCTAGGAGCTTACTCTTGGGGCAAATCGTTTTGCCACATAATATTTTTTAAACGGACAGGACAGTTATGAAAGATTCTGGAGAGCATTGTCATGTTTATTGATCAAGTATATTTGTTAGGGGCATTTTTATTAATCAGTACACATGACTCAGCCTCTTTTAAAGAATGTCTTCAAATCTTAAATACTTCATTTAAGGATATTAATAGGGCTTGGTGATCTGGTCAGTATTATTCAGCATGGATTAATTTTTTTCTAAAAGCAGACAATAAATATAATGTATTGTGGACATCTAAAGTCTAATAGCACTGCAGAGGTGATGGTGAATTTTTAGCCCCTCTCAATAGTTTATGAACAGGATGAAAAACTAGAGGCTATGGATTCATATTTGTCTATATGATGCCAAACACACACACACACATTTAAGTGTGTATTAAGGGCCTGTAGTAAAGAGACAAAAAATGCTTTTAAAGTTCTAAATTAGACTGATAAAAATCCATAGACATAAGGGCCTCTGTCATGATCAAATAAAAAGAGTTCAATTTTGGAGATGGAAGTAGAAGTTCAAGTCCCTTAGACTTACTAGCTAAATAACTATGAACATGTCATTTAACTTCCATTCACCTCAGCAGGTTCATTTGGAAAAATAGAACAATAATGCCTAAGAGCTTACTGTGACTATTAAGTATGATAATAAATGTTAAAATATGTATAAATTGCAAAGTACCTACACATTTAAGATATTATTGAGATAACCTTTGGGTTTTCACATTCAAATAGAATGTCATTTAGGCTCATAGGGTAGTTACTCTTTCTCTGATTCTTGTAAGTGAATTACAGGAGATCGGCAGGAATTCTTTAGCTCAGATAGTAAGGAGAAAGAAGTATAAAGTGATTTGGGGCCGGGCACAGTGGCTTATGCCTGTAATCCCAGCACTTTGGGAGGCCGAGGCAGGCAGATCACGAGGTCAAGAGATTGAGACCATCCTGGCCAACATGGTGAAACCCCGTCTCTACTAAAAGTACAAAAATTAGCCAAGCGTGGTGGTAGGCGCCTGTAGTCCCAGCTACTTGGGAGGCTGAGGCAGGAGAATCACTTGAACCCAGGAGGCTGAGGTTGCAGTGAGCGGAGATCGTGCCACTCTGCAGTCTGGTGACAGAGTGAGACTCCATCTCAAAAAAAAAAAAAAAAAAGATTCTGAGTCAGAACTGTGTTGAAGACCTAGCTTTATCTCTTGTTTTGTGAACTAAAACAAGAGATTAAATTTTCTGAATGTTACTTTTCTTTTCTGTAAAATTGGAATAATATGCCTTATAGAGTGTTGTAAAACTTCAAAGAGACTATATAATCACTACACGCAGGGCTTATTGGCTCTTAGGATTAAGATTTATTTTGTATGCCAGGCATAGTCCTAGATGCTGTGGATACATAGGAAAAGACATGAGTCTTGCCTTCAAATCCATAAACTATCGTGGGGGGAATCACATATTAAGACATAATGTCAATAAAAAATGATAATTCCCATGATACAGGTATGCCCAAGGTTCATGGAGTAGTAGTAGAATCCAAAAAGATTTCCACAGGTAAAACAAATGAGTTAGATGTGTATCATTTGCAAGGCGGATTCTGTGTTAGTTTTCTAGAACTGCCATAACAGATTGGCATAAACTTGGTGACTTTAAACAATAAAAATGTGTCCTGTCTCAGTCCTGGAAGCCAAAATCAAGATGTCAACAGGGTTGGTTTCTTTTGGAGGCTCTGAGGGAGAAACCATCCCATGCCTCTGTCTTAGCTGTTGGTGGTTTCTGGGCATCCTTGGTGTTCCCTAGCTTACAGTTGCAGTTTCTGCATCAGTCCTCGCATGGCCTTCTTCCCTGTGTGTTTTCACACAGCCTTCGTATAAAGATAGCAGTCATTGGATTAGGCCCACCCTAATCTGGTATGACCTCATTTTAACTAATTATATTTGCAAAGGACCTCTTTCCAAGTAAGGTCACATTTTGGGTGGGAATGAAATTTGGAGGCACACTATTCAACCTCTGGTTCCCCCAAGTTAAGTTCTATTTCATGTGCAGAATACATTTGCCCCATTTCAACATCTCCCAAAGTCTTAACCCATTCCAGCACTAAATCTAAATCCAAATTCTCATCTAAAAATTCAAAAAGTCCCAAATCTCATCATCTAAATCAGGTATAGGTAAGACTGTGAGTATGATCTATCCTGGGGCAAAACCCCTCTCCATCGGTGGATATGTGAAACTAGAAAACAAAGTATCTGCTTTCAAAATACAATGGTGAGAGAGGCATAGATTTAGACATTCCCATTCCAAAAGGGAGAAAATGAAAGGAATGAAGAGATCACTGGTTCCAAGCAAATCTGAAACCAAGCACAGAAAGTTGCATCAGGTTTCAAGGCTTGGGAATAATCCTCTCTTACAATATTCTATCCTGTGGGCCCTTGTTGGGGCATCCCCACCCTGTATGGCCTCTTCATCCGTGGCTCCACCCTTAGAGTCATTCCTCCTCCGTTTTCTCTCATCTGTGTCCCTTTCAGTCCAAGCCTAGCAGTGCTTGTTGGTATAAAATTCTCAAAAACCGTGTTGGTTGCTCATGCAATGCATGGGAATCTATGCCATTACGCAAGAAGGTCCTCCACAGATCTTTTCTAGATGACCTCATGTCTATTGCTGGCTTCTGCTGAGATTGGTTATTAGATCTGTTAACCACATACCTAATCTCTTCAACAAAACATCCAGCTACAGCCTTCACATTCTCTCCAGAGCATGTTTTCTCATCTTTTGCTATCCAAATACACTGAGAATTTCCCAAATCATAAAGTGCTGGTTTGTTTTTGCTTAACAGTTTGTGCCTCAATTTACCTCTTCCCTCTCGCATTTTACTATAAGCAACAAGAAGAAAGCAGGCCAGACTTCTCATACTTTGCTTCAAAATCTCCTCAGCTGAGTATCCAAATTCATCCTGTACATGTTTACCTTCCATACAACACAATTGAGTTGAACACAACTCATTTCTTTGTAACAAGTACTGACTTACCTCCAGTTTCCCATAATATGTTCTTCATTTTATATGAGACCTCATCAGAGGCACCTCTAATGTTCTTATTTCTAGAAACGTTCTCTTCATGACTCTCTCTCTCTCTCTCTCTCTCTCTCTATATATATATATATATATATATATATATACTCTTTAAGCTCATAGAAGCTTTCTCTACAGCTTCCCTCATTCCTTTTTGAACCCTCACCAAAATCACTTTTAACATTTTTATTTCTACTAATATTCTTTTTAAGTCATCAAGGCTTTTCCAGTTATGTGCTTCATAATTTTTCTAGCCTCCACCCATTACCCAATTCCAAATTCCAGAGCCATTTGCAGATTTTTTTAAAGTATTATTATCCCTTACTTGATACCAAAATGTGTGTTAGTTTCCTTGGGCTGCCATAACCAATTACCACAGACTACGTGGCTTATACCAACAGAAATGTGTGGTTTAACTATTCTGGAGGCCAGAAGTCTGAAATCTAGGTGTCAGCCATGCTTCCTTGGAAGGCTCTAGGGAAGAATCACTGCCTCTTTCTACCTTCGGGTGGTTCCTGGCAATCCTAGCATTCTTTGGCTTGTAGTTATATCACTCCCATCTCTGCCTTCATCATCACATGCGCTTCCTCTTCCTCCTTATGTGTCTTCATATGGCCTTCTTACAAAGATGTAAGTCATTGGATTTAAGGCTCACCCTAACACAATTGAACCTCATCTTAATGAATTATATCTGCAAAGACTATATTTCCAAGTGAGGTCACATTCTGAAGTTCTAGATGGACAAGAATTTTAAAGGGGACACTATTCAACCCAGTCTGAGTTCTTATAGACCTCTAATTCTTCCTCATCTTCTCTTTTTGGTGACAAGACACTAATATTAAGTTGCTATGGTGATAGTTTATTTATTTGACCTACTATCTGCATTCTATTTCTTTTCCAAATGTGTTTCTTATATGTTAAACTTTTACTATGTCAGACTGCGGCAACACCCACAGAAATCTAAACATTATGTTTTTGCCATTTTGTTTTTTGTCAGAAACAGTAAAACATTGTATTTAAGTTATTGGATTAATATGTCTGCCTGCTACTAACTGTGGTTAAATAATAATGTTTGTTTTTATTCATAGTAAATTACATGCTCAAGTTGAAAATATCAAAAGTTCTTTAACTGATTCTGTGAATTGATATTTAATACATGGTCTGCCATGGTTACCCAGCCTGGGATTTGTTACTTTAACACATCAATCAATGGCAAAGTCAATGTGTAAGCTGCTAGTGATTTTGGAAGCATCTTTGTATTCAATAGTCTTGTACCTTATTTGTGATTGAAGGTCATTCTTTAAGAAAAGAATGATATCTAAGACTGTAAATTCATTGTACTTTCTAAGCTCTTGAGAGTAGAGATTTGCAACATCAATACATAGCCAGGCTTTACCCATTCGGGCCACTAAGCCTGATACTCATAGCTTTAATTATTTTCACTTGATGAAGCTAATGCCAGGAATACTATTCTTTACTTACTTGGCTGTTAGAAGATACGTCTATTTTATCATTTTGAAACTTATGAAACAATATCCTTTTGGTTTTTGTGCAGGCTTTTTTCTCATCATATACTTGTAAGATTTTACTTGTCTTACCTTCATAGTAATCCACATACTAGGGATATTGTATTCAGAAACTTCATGTCCCACTACTTATTAACTGTACTGGAGTGTTATTTCTTGAAGTTTATTTTGAAAATATGATCCAAGCTCCTATTTCATTTGGGTTTGTTGTTGGCTAAAAAAATCCTCTTCAGCACCCCCATTTGCCCCAAAAGATATCATGTCCTAATCCCTGGGACCTGTGAATATTATCTTACTTGGTAAAAGAATCTTTGCACATGTGATTAGGTTAAGGACCTTGAGATGGAAGATTACCCTGGATTATTACATAAACCCTCAATGCAATCACCAGTGTCCTTATGAAGAAGAGTTAGGGGAAGATTTGAAAACAGACAGAAAAGAAAAAGGCAATATGATAGTAGATGCAGAGATTTGAGCAGTTTAGACACAAACTGATTTCTAATCACTGGCCTCCAAAATTGTGAGAAAATCCATTTATATTGTTTTAAGCCACCAAATTTGTGTAATCTGTTACAGTAGTCTCAGTAAAATGATACAGGTATGTAACATTTTCCCTTGGAAAATATGAGATACACCATGCTCCCAACAAAAATGTAATAGGCTGCTGGATTTATATGTAGTAGTTATGTTTCTCAGTAGTTCTATGCAGAAAGCGCATCCTCTGAGTTGATACTGGGTTTCGAGTAACATTCCTCCACTTTGTTCTTAAGTGAAATACTTAACCTGTCAAATTAATTCTGAACTTCCATATAGAATAGATTTTTAAATTGGGAGACTATTTCAGTGATGTCTTTTAAAACGAGGCACATCTTTTCCTATCTAAATAGTGTATTTCTGATTTGCCCCCTCTGTAAACATTCATATTTCTTTATAAAGACTCAACGTTCTGTTCAGTTTCCATTTCACATCATAAATTACAGATTAAACCAAAGCTTCCCTCCTTTATGGGTGCAAAATTGATGGTACAACAAATTGTTCTCTCAAATGGTTAATTATATTTCTAGTTGCCTACTTGAAGGTCTAATTAGCCAATTGCATATGCTTTTGTGGGGGCAAGGAGATAATTGGCATTCTCAAGCAGGTAATTAGTAAAGCAATTAGTAGTGCCCACAGCTAATTACAAGAATGAAAATTGTCCCCACCAAAATGGTACCAGTGTCTACTGGGCAGAAAACCAGTCTCTGGAAAGTGACAGGAGACTTAATGCATCTGGCAGTGTTAGAATGGCAGGCAGTAAAACAAATAATCAACTAGACCTACATAATCTATAAGCAACCTCCTGTGAGAGGGCTGTCAGAAGCCTTCCTAACTGTGGCAAAGGGCGGCAGCTGGGGCAGTTTCCCTATTGCCAGTAATAACCTGCACATGAACTTGTATCCCTGTCAGGAGCATTGTGATCTTCAAAGTTCTTTCATTCCTAGAAATAACATATTATGAAATCCATTCTCGAGTGGCCATTTTTTATGATGTTGTGTTATCAGTATCTATTTTTCACACGTTATAAAATAAAGGATTCTGTGGGGAACACCGCTCGTTTTTAGTTGCTTTTCAACTGCATCTGACCAGTTCTTTAAGTAACAGAACTTCAGTTAAATGTTTCAGTGAATTCATCTTTGCAGAACGCTTCCTGTGGTTAGCAGGTTTTGTTGTCGAAATCCCTGCAGGTTTTATGCCCGATTAAGCTTCTGATTGGGCTCTTTGTTCTTTATTACCCAACTATTTATCCCATGTAAATGAGAAAGGGTAGAAATAGGAAAATTTGTTTTATCTGACAGCAAGTCAAACAATTTAGCTCTCAAGAAAAAAGAAAATAAAACTTGTTGAGAAAGTTGGTACTCTGTCTGAAAAATTTAAATCTGCTGTCAAGAAAAATGAAAAAGCCTGAATCGCTGCATCTCCTGACACATTTCAAAATGGGGATACATAGCACAAATTATAGTGTGCTTGATGGTGCTGGTGATAACAGCACCCAGCGCTCCTCCCAGGGCAGCAAGCACTACTGCTAAAAGGGTTCAACTGTGGGGGTTGTGCACAGATAGTTGCCTGGGAGAGCAAAGGACTGTTAGGTCAGAGTTTCCAAGAACAGAGCAAATATGCCAGAAGAATTAATGATTTCACTGGGAAAATGCTTTTGTCATTTTTTCCTATTTTAAAATTTCTTTGCCCTACTCTGTATTTTCCCATCATTCCTCCTGCTCAGTCTTAGTCATTTACTTTAATCAGGACCCCCTGCTTCCTAAGCCAGGGCAAAATGTCTAGAACTATGGGAAAATTTTGCCTCGAAGTAAAAGTCAAAACAAATGCAAATCTGCTATTAGAGTTGAGCAGTTTAAATGCTCCAGCACAAGTGAGGATTAAATTCTGGAAAAGGGTATCCAACATAAACATACAACCAAGAGGTTATTTTTTTAATGAACCATGATTGAAGGATAGTGCAGAAGAAGGATTAAAGGCATTAATTATACAAGAGACAAAGAATAAGCAGACTTTTCTTAAAAAGTAGTATAAAACAGTTTTGTTAGCCAGAGAATGAAGATATGTTTGTTCCATTAAATATTCCATGCTTGTATTTTTTTCAAACACATTTTCTTGTGCGTTCTGGGAAAACACATTTGGGATGTGTTTCCCAAATTGGTTCTGAGATCACAGACTGCGTGGTCTGTCATTTACCCTGCCTCTCCAGAGCAGGACAATCTGACAAGTGGGCACCCAGCCTCTACCCCGCGGTGGCCCCCAAAGCAGCCTTGTTAGTTTAAAAAGAAAAAAAAATCTCTTATTATTTGAAAGAGCCTTCTTTCCTTGAATTGACTTGCTCATTGTAACTTCCACCCACAGTTTCTGTTCCCCAAAACTTCCACAGGGAGGTTCTGACCCTGAAAAAATGGCAACCTCTCAAATATCAAAAGGTTCATATACTAAATCTTTCCTCCAAATCCCCAAGGCCTCTATGGCCTTTCTGTTACGATTGAATTTTAGCTGATTTAATATCTGTTCCTAAACAGTGTCCAAACAATAATTCAGTTAAGCTTATGTCCAACCAGAGGAGCATTATTCAAATTTGAGTGAGGATAGAGAGAGGGAAGGAAAATGAAATATTCTGCCTCATTTAGCTTTAAAAACTTGTAATTTGACTTAAAAAAAAAAACCTTTTAAACTGAATATATTGGTGTCAGAGAGATCTAGACCAGAATGCTTTTAGAAATTCCATACCTAAGGTAATATTTCGTCTGCTTTTCTAGCTTTATTCTCCTTTTTCTATCTTCTACTTTATTTTAATTTTTCTATCTTCTACTACTTTATTTTAATAAGCTTAAATAGAAAGAATTAAAAGGTGCCTATTTTCTTTACTCAGTTTCTTACACATACTTCGAGCTTCGTGTAGATGCTTGTTAGCATTAAACATGTTCGGGGGTTTTGAACTGAACACATTTTCTCTTACTCTACCATCTGCCAAACCAATGCAGTTTCTATACGATTTACATGAGATAACCCAGAAGAGTCAGAGACATAAATAAAAACTAAAATTCCATCAATGGTAATTAGAATCTGTCTAATGACAATGGTGATGTTTGGAAGAATATATTATGACATGTTCCTGTCTCAGGACTTTTTAATATCCTTCTCTTTTTTGCTGAAAATCTTTTCTCCCAGAGGTCCACATAGCTTACTTCCTTACCTGCTTCAAGTCTTTACTCAAATATCACCTTTTCAGTGAGGCCTTAAAGAGCCAGACCCTTTAAAATTGTATTTTCCCTTTCCTCATGCCAACATACTAACCACCAAGATTTCCTGCCTTATTTTTCTCCATAACATCTATCATCATCTTACCTATGCTTTTTCTCATTATCATTTGTGAAATATATCATGTGTACAGGAGAGTGTACAAAACACATATGTACAGTTTAGAACAAACACCTGAGTAAGCAAACATCTGTCTAATCACCACCCAGGTTAAAGGTTAAGAAATAAGAAGCTCCCTAGGTGTTCTGAAAGGTAACCACTATTCCAACTTTTATGATAGTCATTCCCTTATGTTTTCTTATTGTTTTTTCAATTATGTATATTTGCAAATAATAATATATAATTTAGTCATTTATTCTAGTAGAAACAACAGGCTAAGATATCTGGCACTCTTTATATATAGATGAGTTCCTAGACCTATTCCAGAATACTCCAAAACTTATTCTCAGCCCAATCAACTTGCCTCTTCCTTCACCAGCCCTCTTAGCTCTGTCTGTTTCACCCCCAACCTTCCATCTCTTTCCAACCTTCCTTACCTAGTTTGGCATACCCCTACTAGATTTTTAGGTTCTTCTCCAACTCTCTTAACAGGACAGTCTTCACTTTTGACATAAGTCAAAATCAACTGACCAAGGTAATTGAATTTTACTAAAAATAGCAGATAATTTCTTTCATTCCTGAAACAAATTTAAATGGTTATAGAGTTTCTGCTATTTGTTACCTATTCTGGTAACAGAAAGCCTCATGCTTATCCGGACAGCCAAACTTTTTGTTCTCTGGTACAATCCTCAGAGTGACTTTGCTTTGCTTAGAATTATCCCATGTACAATTTCCATTTAGATTTATTCCAAAGACTTCAGCAAGCATACTGCTTCACAGATGATCTCATTTTGTTTTGATAATGTGCTCAATCATTTCATATACAATCAAAATGAGTAATCAGAGGTTATGCAAATGAAACTTTATCATCATTGGGACTGCTGCCTATTTGCAAGTATCCTTCATCCTCATCTAGTTGAAGTTAGCTATTATTCTCTTCTACAGAATTTTCAGTGGAACAATGTCCACCTTTCTTTTGTATGCTACAGAGTCCAAAGAACTGTACTCATTTTCTTTTTATGTTGTTAGAACTAGATGTATCATTCAGCTATAATCTGAGTTCTACAATAGCTGTAATCACTGTGTCACTGGCCCCTGAAATGAATTCTTAGATTGGACAATCACTAAACTATCAACATATATTAGGTGTAGCATCTAAATCTTCTGTTGAGAATATTGCCATTTTACTTATCTAAAGCAGTATGCAGTTAAGTGTAGCAGTATATATCTAAATTAATCTCTTTTGTAGCATTTTATCAGTGTTCTGCCTTTTCTCTACACTGACTGCATTTTACCAGAAACAAAAGTTGTGGAGCAATGAATTATCCATACATAGTCTAGAAGCTTTTTTGATAAAGGATATTCAAAATGTTATATGAAAAAATATAACTTTTTCTGTAGTTTTTTCACTTATTAGCTTCAGCATTTTTCATTTCTTTCTTCAAACAGGTTTTTAACTGATAGCTAAATCTACTATATCCTCTGCTCAATAAGGCTAAGTTTAAATAGACAAAAATATACACAAAATTCTACTTCTAAAAATATAATTGAAATATCTATTTTCAGTTTGAAAAAAAAAATCATTCTTTCTAGAGGGTACCTAGCTTCAGTGTCAAACTGATCCAGTTCTTTGAGAGACATGTTATTGCCAGGTATTTAGAATAAGTAGTATCTGGAAGAATACAAATATACAAATGATTATTTCCATATAAGTAGTAAAACTTTAAGGAGATACTTTAAAGAAGAGGCTCAAACGCTTTTTCATCACTACCACAAAATAATAATTTCACCATTTTTAAGGGTTCTGCACTGAACTGATTATGAAAAGAAAGTCTTGTTGCAAGACTTCAATGAAAATAAAATACAGTTTTTAAAAAAATAATTGTATGGTTAGTCATTATCTGTGCCCCTACTGATTTTTGGTCATAAGGTTATATTTGAAGAAATATCTTCTTTTATATATTCGACTTCAACTCAATCATGTAATAAATTTATCCAGCCTGTGAAGAATTTTATGTAGTCTCTCATCATAGAAAATGATGGTAGGTTGCCCATGTGGCAAAGGCTGTAAGTTTAGATATGCTGATGATTATTATCTGTGTTAAAGTGACCTCAACACTTTCCAAAATACATTGATATAATAGGAGCACATCATCTATATTCTATTAAACCACAATAAAGTTAATATTAATACCATGGATTTTATAAAATAACTTTGAAGAAGCTGAAAGCTTCATTTAATTTAGTAATAAGATGCTTGAGGACCACTTTGGTTTTAATAAAAACATGGAAAGTAGCAGATGAGAAAGAACCATAAAGATGCCAGTCGAATAGCTGTAATACCAGTTAGTTGGCAATTGATTCATTCATCAAATATTTATTGACTACCAAATATATTTATGTACCATCACACCTTGGACCAGTAGAAACTGAATTAAGTTTTAAAAATACAATGAATAAGGGTGCAAATGAGGAATAACTGATTGATAATCCCAATGAGTGTGGGATTTTTCTTTGTGGTGAGTGATGAAAATGTTCTATAATTAGATGACAATAATGGTTGCACAATTCTGTGACTGTACTAAAAATCAATGAACTATGTGCATCCACTCTAAACACGTTGATTTTTATGGTATGTGAATTAAATCTCAGTAAAGCTACTTAGCAAAACAAAGCTTTATTGATGGAAGACAACAATGTCATAATGATATTGATCATAAAGTTATTGGCTCTCAGTCAGTGTTGACAAGTAGGCAAGTGTGCATCAAACAGTTTATGAGACAATCCTAAAGAAGTCGGACTGTTTGGATTTGGGATTAACATTTGCTGTCCTTTGCATGCACAAGAAAACTCAGGCTTTGTGACACAATATGCATGCTTGTTTTTAAACAATCACAAATTTACAAAAAAGTATTTACAAGTATATATAAATAATATTTTTCCTCACACCATTTCAGAGTAATTTGCCACTTGACACACTTTTATCTCCTAATACTTTAATGGGCATGTCCTAAAAAAACATTTTTCTGCGTAACCAAAATGTAGCCATCAAAATGGAGAAATTAACAATAATGTGTGACTACACCTAGTCCTCAGACTCCATTCAAGTTACAGCAATTTTTCCATTTACAGCAAAATTATAGCAAAAGAATCCAGTTTAGAATCATGCACTGCATTTAGTTTCCTCAGTATAGAACAGTTTCTTGGTCTTTCCTTGACTTTCATGGGCTTGATAATTTTGAATAATTATTTTATAATGGATTTTAGAATGTCCTTCAATTTGGATTTGTTCAGTGTTTCCTCATGATTATATCGAGGTAATGTAATCTTTAGTGGTGACATTCACTTCAGCAAAAGTAATTCTATATTCTTTTCATTGCATCCTGTTGGGATGTGCACAGTTTCATCTTGTGCATTGCTGATGATGTTTGCTTTAATCATTGCATAAGGTAGTGTTTTCTTCAATATAAAATTATTATTTTCCTTTGTACAATTAATAAGTACTTTATGGGAAGTACTATTAAACTATGTAAACCTCCCATTCCTTATCAAACTTTCAATTTAATATTTCCTTATTTATATGACACCTTCCTATTTTATTCACTGAAAAATAATCTGTTACTATCATTATTTTGATGCTCAAATTGTCCCAGATCTGAGAGGCCCGTTTAAGATGGCTTCTGGGTCCTTTTGAAAAGTCTCTATATTCTTTGAGGCCACATCTCACATCTGCCCTCATCTGCCCTCTTTACTTTCTGGCACAAGATATTCCACTTTCATCTTGTACTTCTATGCCTCAGTGATTTCTCCAGAAAGTCCTGGTTTCTTTTAGTGGAAAATGGTATTTAGAAGCCACAATCTGACATTAGGTGTGCTCATTGCTATTGAGGTATTGCTGCTCCCAGGCCTCTCTGTAGACAGAGCTGGAAAACATATGTATATATACATTTATATGTATATTTATTTCTCTGTCTATATACTGAACACCATGAGTATATATAAATGGCTAAAATTCTGATCCAGAATCCAAGGTTCATTTATCTGTTCCCATATTTATAACTCCTTTACCTAACTAGGTGATGAACCTGGTTTCCATTATCCTTAATGTATGGAGTCAAAAATAAAGCCTCCTTTGATGTGACCAGTCTCCTGGTCTCAGCTTTCCTCCCCTCCCCAGTACAGATTCCAGTCTCCCATGTATTAGTCCATTCTTACACTGCTATAAAGACATCCTGGGACTGTGTAATTTATAAAGAAAAGAAGTTTAATTGGCTCATGGTTCTGTGTGCTATACAGACTTCTGCTTCTGGGGAGGCCTCAGGAAACTTACAATCATGGTGGAAGGCTAAGGGGAAGCAAGCACATCTTTACGTGACTGGCAGGAGAGGGAGAGAGACAGCAAAGGAGGAGGTGCTAAATACTTTGAAACAACCAGGTCTCTTGCAAACTCTATCATGAGACAGCACTAGAGGGATGATGCAAAGTGCTAAACCACTGGAAACCACCCCCATGATCCAATCACCTTCCACCAGGCCCCACCTTTAACACTCGGGATCATAATTCAACATGAGATTTGGGTGGGGACACAGAGCCAACCATATCATCCCCCATTCAATCTCCAGCACCCATGCTGGGCTGGCTTCTGCCCCACACAGATTCCTCCTTATCCTACTAATGCCCTTGTGCTGAGTGCCAGATCACTCCCACATCTAGATTCCCTCCTCACTCTACCTGGGCACCTGAACTCCAAATCCCTGTGCAGAGATGTCCCCCTGAATGCGCACATGTCTCACCTCACTCAGGCTTTGGATCCCCACATGGGCCACAACATGCTGCACTCTGCTGGCTCTCAGATACTTCATGCCAGGCTGCCTCTCTGTGGAGATGCCATCATCACCCTGCTTGGGACAGCTTTAAACTAGGCAACTACCACATGTGGATGCCTTTTTCACCCCACTCATGTTCTGATGCCACATCTGCCCTCCTTCACGAGCACCTCCTCACTCCATTGGCGCTCTGATGCCCTGTTCTGGCACACCATGGTTTCCCCTTCCCCCCTAATATGGACACCTACCTTGCTCTGCTGCCCCTAATGGCTTTAGGACTAAATTGTTGAAACAGGTAAGCAAAAGGGAAGAAGAAGGGGAAAAGCTCACACAATATTTTAACTTAATATGTCTTTCTCACCCACTAGACTGAAGTTCATGGCAGAAGGAACCACATTTTTTCCATCTTTTTATTCTCAGCTCTTAACAAAATATCTGATACATAGAGGTAGGTAGCAATGCGATAAATGCTTGTTAAATTAGCCTCATTCAAGTGGAAAGCTGAGAACTTAAGCAATTCCAGTCTTTGGCCCTTATCAGTGATCTCAGTCAAACTCTTTGAGCATTATTATAGAAAGGAAAGTAAATCATAAGCAGTTTGGCCAGTTGTCCTCCAAAGAGGATCTTTCTGAAAAAAGTATAACAAAATGAAGCTTTTTCATGGGGGCTAACCCTTCTATATACAATTTGCTAATAATATAAATTAAATCTATTGATTTATTTTGAAATCATAAACTTAAAAAGAGCAATGTTCATTAAATGTAGAGTTTTTATTCTTAATTAGTATCAAAAATCATTGACCAGAATTATGCCTTGTTTCTTCCATTTTCATAATACAGGCAAGTGAATTAGTTTCTATTTAGTTTCAACTTTATAGGTAATTCAAGAAATATAATAAATGAAAAGAGAATTAAATGATATTTGGACTGAAGCATTACATAGGAATAACAAACATAAAGGCTTTATTCTAAAATATAGGGACCTGGACTTTTAGTTCCTGTTAATGGCAGGAATAAGCTTTTATTTGTGTCTTTTCTGGGAAGTTTGTTCATTTATTCAAAATGTAATTAGTAGACAACTAAGGCCAACAACAAAATTTGTGGGGCCCAGTACAAAATGAAAATGCAGGGCCTCGTGTTCAAAAAGTAGGAAAAATAGGCCCTTAAAAGTCCTAAAATATAACACCTTTTCCTTTTTTCCGTGGTCTCTCTCTCAGCCTGAATAGTGTTTTTTAATTTGTAATTCAATTTTACACTCAGGCACTGGGATACTCACCAAGCAGATATCAACTTTTATAGGCACCTGGAGGCTCACCTGGGGCAGAAGGAGGGGCTGGGGTGCAGGCCTATGCAGCCCATCAAGTGCAAGGCTTCTTCTGCCAGTTTTTGGACTGACACTGGGGATATTAGAATGAACAAAACAAACAAAAAGTCCCTGCATCATGGAATGTACATGTCAGCAGAAGACTCAGGTAAAAAAAAAAAAAAAAAAAAAAAATTGTATGTGTGCACGTGCCTGTAGTATCTGTTAGGCAGTGATAAATCCTGTGACAATCAAGAAACAAAGCAAGAAAGTGGGGTTTAGAGTACTCAGTGTAGTGGATAGAAATGAGCTCCAATTTAAAGTAGGTTAGGAAAGTCTTCACTAATAAGATGACATTCAAGCAAAGATCTGGGAGATGTGCAGTAGCCAACCAGAGGGCTCTCTGGGCCAGCATGTTGCAAGCAGAGGGAGGAACAAATGCAAATTCTTCTCAGTCAATGCTGCAAATACTTCAGTGAGACAGTCCAATTTCCTCAGAGACTTTTTTTTTACTCCACCCCCACCCCCCCCACCTACCTTTCCCCATGTCACTAATCTTGTTTCTGGAATTTGTTCCATCTTCTCTTTTCCAAATTTAGTTAGCCTAGGTGAGATTCCTGCTATCTGTCACCTGTTACAGGAGGCTTCTAACTTCCTGCCTCAAAGCTGTCTGCTCCCCATACCGCTGCCTGTTGCCCTCATCACTGCTGGAGCTCAAGTCTCAAACGTAGCTGACTGTGTGTTCTCACTCAGAAGACCCGTTGTGTGGCTTTCTTGTACCATACCAAAATGCAGAAGTATTAGGACCCTATGTTATGTTCAGAAATGCCATAAAATGATCTGCCCCATATGCTGACCAAACTGGTTTTGTCCTGATACGGACCACCAACTGGTCATCTACACCTCCATGCCTTTGCTCATCCTGGAGGATATTTGTTCAGTTGCAGAACTATTGAGTCTTCTCCTTGAAATGTTTCTTGATCTCTCCAATTAGAATAAACTACTTACCTGGTTTTAGTTTTACTTAAATACCTCTTTGCCCACCAGGTAATACGCTTTTTTTTTTTTTTTTTCTTGAGTTGGAGCCTCGCTCTGTTGCCCAGGCCAGAGTGCAGTGGCATGATCTCAGCTCACCACAACCTCCGCCTCCCGAGCTCAAGCGATTCTCCTGTCTCAGCCTCCCGAGTAGCTGGGACGACAGGCGCATGCCACCGTGCCTGGCTAATTTTTTTATTTTTAGCAGAGATGGGATTTCGCTGTGTTGGCCAGGCTGGTCTTGAACTCCTGACGTTGTGATCCGCCCGCCTCAGCCTTCCAAAGTGCTGGGATTATAGGCATGAACCACCAGTAACAAGCTTTCTTTAAGTCAGAGATCCTGTCAATACCTGTCTCTTTGCTTTGCACACAATATGGACTTAATACATGCTTGTTGAATTTAATGTTATGAATGCAACTCATATTAATTGTAATAGTAGTAAATTCTACAGTAACACACCTGGCAATGATGCAAATTAGAATAGCTTGAATTCAAACACAGAATGATTGACCAGCAGCTTTCTGTCCTCTACCAGATTCCTTTTCTCAGGAAGGAGAAGGGAACATGAAGGCCTCTCCCTCATGGTGGTGCTGGACAGGGAAAAATCAGACAATCCTATTTCAGGAAGCAGAGAGGTGGGGGTTGGTCCCCCGTATTCTCCCAGCCCATTCTCTCTGGATCAGGCCAACAAAACATTCACCAATTAACGAAGAGATTCCTGGAATCACAGTTGCTCTCCCAGAAGTCCCAGCCAGGCCCCAGAATTCTCCCCATCAATTTTTATGTTAGAGCAGCCACCACTAGGTGGCGCCGAACTTCAGCCCAGGGTAGGTGAAATTTGCATCAAATAGACTCAGAACTTCAGACGGCCAGTTGCACAGGCTGACCTTTACCATTTAGCTAATCTCATAATAACACAACCCTACATTTTACACAGCTGAATTTCTGGGGCACTACTTATTGCATTATGGCAGAATTTTGTTATATCATTTTCTAAAATCTTACAATACAGATACTCTGCCAGCCACTTTAGAGGCTTTATCTTTAATGCTCACAGTAACCTGTAAGGTAATAGGTACTGATACTTTTCTTCTTTTAGCAAAGAATCTGGGCCAGGCACGGTGGCTCACACCTGTAATCCCAACACTTTGGGAGGCCGAGACGGGTGGATCACCTGAGGTCGGGAGTTCCAGACCAGCCTGACCAACACGGAGAAACCCTATCTCTACTAAAAATACAAAAATAGCTGGGCATGGTGGTACATGCCTGTAATCCCAGCTACTCAGGGGCTGAGGCAGGAGAATCGCTTGAACCCCAGGAGGCAGAAGTTGCGGTGAGCCAAGATGGCTCCATTGCACTCCAGCCTGGGCAACAAGAGCAAAACTCCGTCTCAAAAAAAAAAAAAATCTGATGCCAAGAGAAGAAATGTCTCTTGCCCAAGAGCTGTCTCTTGTACAGCTAAGTTACAAGTGACAGACCTAAGAATTACATTCAAGCCTGTCTGACTTTAATGCCATGCTTGTCATATTTCCACTCTACTTCAATTTAATGATCAAAGAAAGGAAGGAAAGAGACAGTTGAGAAGATGATTAGGGAAAGAAACAGAAAGAGAAGGGGAGAAATATATGTTTGAAAGAGAAGTAAATGAAGTATGTTACCATCTGTTTTTTTCAACCCCAGAGGTCTGACTCCCCCCCAGGAAAGAGCTGCTTCTAGCCTGTCCTTTATCTCTACACCTGCCCTGCTTATCTCCAGCACCAGAGGCTCTTACCATGACCATTAATGGACTGAGTTTTTGTGTCCCCACAAAATGCATAGCTTGAAGCTCTAATCCCCAATGTGATGGTATTAAGAAGTGGGGCTTCGGATCTAGAACTAGATGTACCATATGACCCAGCCATCCCATTACTGGGTATATACCCAAAGGATTATAAATTATGCTGCTATAAAGACACATGCACACGTATGTTTATTGCAGCACTATTCACAATAGCAAAGACTTGGAATCAACCCAAATGTCCATCAGTGACAGATTGGATTAAGAAAATGTGGCACATATACACCATGGAATACTATGCAGCCATAAAAAAGGATGAGTTTGAGTCCTTTGTAGGGACTTGGATGCAGCTGGAATCCATCATTCTTAGCAAACTATCACAAGAACAGAAAACCAAACACCGCATGTTCTCACTCATAGGTGGGAACTGAACAATGAGATCACTTGGACTCAGGAAGGGGAACATCACACACCGGGGCCTATCATGGGGAGGGGAGAGGGGGGAGGGATTGCACTGGGAGTTATACCTGATGTAAATGACGAGTTGATGGGTGCAGCACAGCAACATGGCACAAGTATACATATGTAACAA
This sequence comes from Macaca mulatta, assembly GCF_049350105.2. Classification (NCBI taxonomy): domain Eukaryota; kingdom Metazoa; phylum Chordata; class Mammalia; order Primates; family Cercopithecidae; genus Macaca; species Macaca mulatta. Next base: position 127,902,907 of record NC_133414.1, read on the forward strand.
ACCTGCACATTATGCACATGTACCCTACAACTTAAAGTATAATAATAATAAATAAATAAATAAATAAATAAATAAATAAATAAGTTTGAAATCTTCATACTCTGCTAGTGAGAATGCAAAATGGGTTAACTACTATGGAAAGAATCTGATGGTTCCTCAAAGAGTTAAACATAGAATTACCATATGACCCTGTAATTTCACTCCTGTACACATGCCCGAAAGAAATGAAAACAAGTTATCAAACAAGTATATGTACATGCATGTTCATAGCAGCACTATGCATAATAGCCCAAAGTCTTCAATGTCCATCAATGGATCAATGAATAAACAAAAGGTGGCATATATATGTAATGCAATATTATTAATCTGTAAAAAGGAATGAAGTTTGGGAACATGCTACAACATGGACGAACCCCAAAAATGTTATGCTAATTGAAGAAGGCCGGACACAGAAAGGTCACGTATGATATGATTCTATTTATAAGACATGTCCAGAATAGGTAAATCCATAGAGACAGAACGTAGATCAGCTGTTGCCAGGGGCTATGGGGAGTGAAGAACTGGGAGAATCTGCTTAATGGTGAAGGGGTTTTTACTTTGGAGTGATGGAAATGTGTTGGAACTAGATAGAAGTGGTGGTTGTGTAACACCGCGAATGTACAAAATGTCACAGAAGGGTCACCTTAAAATGGTTAATTATATGTTGTTTCACTGCAATAAATTATTATTATTTAAAAAAAAAAAAAAAAAGAAGTGGGGCTTCGGGAAGGTAATTAGGTTTAGATGAGGTCATGAGGGTGAATTTTCCCTCTCTCTTTCTGCCATGTGAGGACACAGCAAGAAGGCAGCCATCTGCAAGCCAGGAAGAGAGTCATCACCAGACCCTAGCCACACAGGTTCCCTGACCTAGGACTTCCCAGCCTCCAGAACTGCGAGAAATAAATATCTGTTGTTTAAGCCACCCCAGTCTATGACATTGTGTTATAGCAGTCAGAGCAGGTGAAGACTGTTAACTTGTTATTCTCTAAGGAAAATAGAGATCTTCTTCTCAAACCTGTCTTCAGAAACAGGTTCACATCCCCATCTTCCAGTCATTGACCTAAATGGAAAAGTTTTTGTCTTCCTAGTCATTATCTGCACCTAAACACAGGCTTGCCCATCTGTAGTCCTAGTCTGTTCCTTTTCTTTGGTGAGGATAACCCTTCCTCTCTTGCTTTAACACCCTGTATTTTCCATTCATTAGTGACTCAGACCTCTGGTAATGGTATGCTAGTTAACCCCCTGTCTCATCTGACTTTAAATGATTGCTTGTTTTGACCTTGAGGAAATATGAGTCCACTAGGAACTACAATCTTTATGGCCACTTGAAAAACCTTAAGGTGGAATAGGGTACCTTGCCACAGAGGATACAAATGAGGAGAGAAAGAGAATAAAGATCAGTGAGAGGAAGAGAAAAATCAAACTAGTAGTATACAAAGTTCTCAAATTTCAGCAAATTATTTTGCTTCCAACTATATTTAATAAACCAACAAACCATTCTGCCCTTTATTTGCAATAAAAATATTGGGGTATTATTATCTTTGAAATGCAAATTATGTGGTTAACTATTGTTCATTTTCTAAACTCTGTAAGTATTTAAATTGTGGATGGGGAATATTGTTTAGGACTATATTGGTTACAAAACAAAATGATCTACACTCACACAACTTAATGTCAACATTAACATGACTTTACTTTTTAGCTGTCTTTGTTAACATGACTTTACTGTTCTACTGTCTTCATCAACGTGATTTTACTATTCGGAGAAACTCTTGCCTAGGAAGATAAAAAGTGCAAATGATTTTCTTGTCCCTTTCAGAAACTTTTTGAAATTCATTTAAAGGAATATTAAATAATTCAACTTTCACAGTTAGCATCAGATGAATGTTTATGCTCCAAAATTCATTGTGAAACCTTCATCTTGTGTGTCTTCCAATCTTAAATTATTATGTAATGTCTTAACCAACGTTAAGACATTAGTGTCAACATTAGTGACACACAATCAAATGCTCCCGTATGGAAAAACCTGCCTAAAAAAAAAAAAAAAAAAAAAACAGAATGTCTGCCTTCCGCCCCCACCACCACACACACACCCCCAAACCCAAATTCTCTCAAATATCCCCACTTTGCCTTCCTCTTCCCAGAGAGTACTAAGGCCATGTCAAGGAAGCTGTCTCCCCTATGGTGGTAAACAATGGACTCAGCTTTGTCATATGGTAGGCTATAAAAAGCTGATTTTGTTGATATTTTGGGAAAGCTACCATTCAGCAGGCAAGTGATTGAAGCCATTTCCTCTCAAACTTATGAAAGTAAACTAAAGGTCTGATTCTGCCCAGGGAGGAATTTTCTCTGCTTTATCATGTAGAATCCATATGTCCATCATACTTTTCTTTGAAAAGAAAGGATGCTAACTCTCAGAAGCTTATAATAGTAAGCACAGAAGTGGAAAAAAAGAATTGATCATTTTTGTCAGGGAAAACTTAGTGAAAAAAATTACAAAATCATTATAAATACAATTCATTTGAAGTTCTGTTTTGAGATTACATTATTTTCTCTCTGGCATTTAGACACCTAAAATTCACTTTAAAATCTGTTGGTGAACAAATCTCATTCTCCAGAAGTACATTTTAAAAATGACAATATTTCATAATAACAGTATAAAATGAAAATAATTGACTATCTCTTGCCTTGTGGGACTTGGCTTTTAATCTAAATAGATATGAAACAAAATGACATTCATCTATATGAGACGTTTATTAACGTAAGAGAAATTAAGTCAGAAGCCTATAAGGCTAATCTGTAAATCAGCAAATCAGATAAATTAGTAAAACTTTTCCAGAATACTATCCAGGGGCTCCTTACTCCTTTGCAATTTGTTACCTGTTTTATATGTCCTTTTAGGAAGAGTTCATCTCCCATTGACAGGCAAAAAGAATATATGAAATTAGAATTTTCAAGAGCTTACAACATTTATGTCATTTTTGATTTAACAATTTTAGAAGACTTGTTCCAAAATTACACCTGATTTTCATTTTCTTTGTAGTTTTCTAAAATGCTGCTGTTATCAGGACATAATAAAAGCTATACAGCCAATACTAAAAAATGCTGTCATGTAACCACTAAGACCACACTAAAAGGCAAAATGCTGCAGCTGAAAGTATTTTTAATGACTTGAAATTGCTTGGAATGCTTTCTAGAAGTAAAAGGGTGCTGATTTATTTACCTAGTATACTTACCTAAATTAATTTGGCAAGATTATTTTGGTTCAAATCCTCATTCAATAAAATTTATATGTTAATATTTTTAAATGGTGCATTTTTTTTCCTGAAGGATATAATATATTGCATTAACACAAATTTACAACAGCCATGAAAGTAAAAGGTAAATTAAGCCATTTCTGAAATATGAATAAGGACTGCATTTTATATAGACTACATTTATGATTTTATGTGACCTTGCAGGTAAACATCACTATGTAAACTGTTAATGAGAACAAATAGAATCACATTCTATTTTTAGTTTCTCCTATAGTTTCCGCTAGAGATATGGAGGGAAGTTTATTCTTGCATAATTTTTGTTTTAGTAGTTTGGGTTTTTTCTCTCTTTTTTTTTTGTTTTGTTTTACATTTTAAGCAAATGGGCATTTTATATATCTTTTTGATTAGGTACATTCTTTACTACAGATTGAATCCTAGTGAAATTCTCACTATAGGCCATTTTTGCATGTTTTTTTCTTTTATGGAAATTTTAACCATTGTTACTAACATATAAATAAACTCTTTTAACTGCAAAGTCAGAATGGGTATACTTTGTTATGAACATATTAACTTATTCCATTTTTATGTCTTGTGTTTTTCTGCACTCCTTAACATCTCCTTGGTACTTGGGATCATGGCCTGACCAATACACATAAAGATGACGAGATATCTATGGACTAGGGTACATCTGTTTAATAATTAGTAATTGTTATGCATTGTAAATGATTTTGACTCATACCACTGACATTTAATTAGTTTTTACTATGTTCCAGGTACATACGAGAATGTCGCATAATTACCTTCTTTAATTTTTACAGTAACTGTTATCGGTACTTCAGAAAGGAAAAAAACTACATTTAGAGAAGTTAAATAGAAGGTCCAAAACATGTAGCAAGTGAAAAATATCCAGGACTTAGATGCAAGTTTGTATACTACTCCCCAATTGGGGCTCTTAACTACTTTGATGCATTGCCTTTTAAACTTGCTTTTTTGATTATCTATTTGATTAACCTCTCCCCAGGACACACAAAATACCTGAATTCATGCTACCATGGCCTGAATGTTTGTGCCCCTTTACAGTGTATGTGTTGAAATCCTAACCCTCAATGTGATAGCATTAGGAATCAGGGCCTTTGGGAGGTGGTTAGGTCATGAGGTAGGGGACCTCATAAATGGCATTAGTGCCCTTACTAATAGAGACAGAGACCTTGCTCCTGCTCTTTGCTCTTTGCCACGTGAAGAAACAATGAGAAGACAGCCATGTGCAAAGTAGGACAAGTGCCCTTGCAAGACACCGAACCTACTGGTGCTTTGATCTTGGTCTTCTCAGCCTCTAAAACTGTGAAAAATAGATGTTTGTTGTTTAAGCCACCCAGTTTATGGTAAATTGTTATGATAGCCTGAACTGACGGAGACACATGCGTACCACAAACAACAAAGGCTCAAGGATCCTTAATAAAAACCAAGACTTTGAGTGGGTTGTAACATCATGTAGTGGAGGTAGGTTTCCTCTCATCTATACCTCTCCCAAGTGGGAAACATATTAAGATTACAGGGGAGTCAACTTGGAACTATTATTTCATATGTAAATAATTTATTCTTTATAACTTCTTGGGAATATATCTTAATTTCTTTTTAAGAAGATTAGTCTAAATTATAGTTTAGTCTATAGTTTTGTAGGTTAGTCTAACAACATTTTGGTTAAGTCTAAAGAGTAATTTGCAAACTGTGTGTATGTGTTACATTTGTGTGTTGAGTGGGTGAAGATCGAGTTCAGCACAGCATGCGTCTTAGGTAAATATGTAAAATTCTAGGAGTTATTTTTCAAGGGGTACAATTCTATACCCAAACATTCCCCATCTACCTCCTAATCATAGAAGAAGAAGCCCCTTGGTTATTTAGCCCAAGAATCCAATGTGGCCTTATCTGTAATCATATTAGTCCATCTGTTCCCTTGACACTGGAAAGTTTTGCCTGTCCCCAAAGACGCCATTCTGAGGTTATTCTTGGATGATTCACTCACTTGTGAAAGCAAATTGTGTTGATTTCAAGATGATACATTTTTTAAAACAATGCCATGACTTTTTCATTTCTTTACATCTTGGAGTGACCCACTTGTGCAGGTCCATTCTCTGTCTGTCACCATTTAGAATTATGTAAGGTAAGTTTTCATAAACCCATAAAACAATGGTTACATAAATTGGAACTTCCTACCACTCATATCTTACTTGTATTAAATCAAACATTTACTACTATTTCCATCTGTTTCACTCCATGGCAGCATCACCTACTTGACTCTGTTATGCTAAGAGTTCAGTGAGAGGGCATCAGGGAGCTTTAGTTCTATGTAATATCACAGAACCAAAAAGCACCTTAAACTTGTCAGGGTCCTGTTTCTTCAGCTGTAGAAGAAACCAGGGTTAGGGTTGGGGGCTGTGGGGAAGATAATACAAGCACAAGTAGACAGCCTGTGTGACTAAAAGTCGTATCTGGCATGTTTGTCACTTAGGGACTTTTATGGAACTAGATTCTAAAAATCATCCCAATAATAACCTCAAATCATGTCAGAAAACTCTACAATGGAATAGATTTTTGCATTCAGAAATTACGTGCATTTTCCCCAGCATGGTATCCACTTACCTAACACTTTATGCCACATAAAACGATAAATTATCTAGTGTGATCTAAAGCCATCAGAAACATTTAAAAGTTTTATAGTACAGTATTTTAAAGTTTACTAACCATTATATAAAATTAATAAGATAGTTTATACAGTTCCTTGCTTTATTGATTGTGGGTAATAACCTGTAGATGGGAATATAGTGGAATAATGTGCCTAACTGCCTTTAAAAGAACTTATTTAAACTTCAGTAATGTATTTCTGTGTTTCTTGGATTCCTTTTACTTCTGAAGTCTTAGTGAGGAACGGTCAGATATTGAGTTGCTGTATTCACTAAATATTTTGTGGAGAATTTCTTTAAGGGAAGATGTGAATTTTAATGCATAAATTTTTTAGACAGACTATTGAAGTTGAAATTTCATTTCAAGAGGCAGTCAGCTTTGTTTAACTCTATATTTTTAGTATCCAAAGTTACTGAACCAGACTTTGCTTTAATTAATAACTATAGGATATGAGGCAGTTCCAGTGCTGCTTTTTCTATTAACTTGCAATTTCCTGTAGGAAATTAATAAAATGAAAGAGGGGGTGGCCGGCAAGAATAAATATATGCTACAGTTGCAAGTCACTAAAATTCATCAGAATAAATTAAACTGCACAGGTTTCCTTTTTTTAATTCTATAAAGCTTCTCAATTCTTAAGGTAAGTTTGACAAAGAAACAGGGCTATCTAAAAATGATCAACTTTTATATAATATACAGACATTAATTAATTGTTTAGAATATGAAATTTGTCAGATCAGTGTTGTTTAATGGTTAAGAAGGTAGATTCTAGAAACAGACTGCCTGAGTTTAAAATCTGGCTCTTCCATTACTAGCATGAGACTGAACAATTTACTTAACGTGCTATACCTCTTTATGTTTAAAATACAAATTATAATAACACTTATGGGGTTGGTATGAGGATTAAATGAGTTAATATGCATAGTACCTGGTATATAGAAAGTACTACACAGGCGTTGATGGCAATTAGCGTCTATTTTTCCCTCAGTATTAAAATTTAAGAAAAATCACCTGACTTTAGCTATTCCCTTCTACAACCTCTGGAGTCAAATCTTAAGATGACAAATTTAAGTTTTTAAAATATTCGCAAATTTTGCTTCATTTTTCTGAGTCCTTTTTAAGTGAGTTACCATAAACTCCAATGGACACATGTAGTTGTACTCAGGTACTTTTATTTTTTTTCTTTGAGATGGAGTCTCGCTCTGTTGCCCAGGTTGGAGTGCAGTGGTGTAGTGGCATGATCTCAGCTCACTGCAAACTCTGCCTCCTGGGTTCAAGTGATTCTCATACCTCAGCCTCCTGAGTAGCTGGGATTACAAGTGTGTGTCACCACACCTGACTAATTTTTGTAATTGTAGCAGAGACGGGGCTTCATCATGTTAGCCAGGCTGTTCTCGAACTTCTGGCCTCAAGCAGTCCGTCCGCCTCAGCCCCCAAAGTGCTGGGATTACAGGTGTGAGCCATTGCACCTGGCCTACTCAATATACTTTTAAGTGAATATTATGGGTACTAAATTCCAAGTGTCTGATAATTTTACCACATGAGTAAAAGGATTTCTCTTGCTGAGATTTCAGAAATTATTGAGAAAATATTTGGAAGAATATTAGTAATTGACCAGGATATAAAAAGAAACACAGAAATTACTCACATTTAGATCTGCACCTCAACCACATTGAAAGGGTGGCAGGCTTTTCAGAATGTGGTTGCCTCCTCATTGTCATGCTTATGTTCATTCTACAATCAATATGTATTGCCACTTAAATAAAGACATAATGCAAGATAGAATTAAGGCCCACTACTTTGACTCTATTGTTTATCTAGTTAATAGCATTAACAAATTTTAGTTCTAGCTTCCTTTGAACTCCATGTAAATGCCACCTAGTCGATGGCATACCTGAAATAGCTTCTTGTTCTTTATTATGTGTTTATGTGCTCATCTGAGCATGTCTTGTTACTAGGACTGCCTTATAAAAGTCGTTTTTAATTTCCCAAGTTAATTAAAGGTTTCCCTTACAATTACAGGCTCCCTAGTTTTCAGAGGTTTGTTCTTTTTGTGTGTATGTGAAGTTGGAGAGAAGACAGTTGGAAGAGTACTACTTTTTATCATTCCACCTTATATAATTTATCTTTGCTGTGTGTATTATTCAGCTATTATTTTTCATAAAGTAACAATAAGTGATTGAAACAAATGTTAATAAAATGATTAAAATATATTTGGTAACAAATTTATCTGTTTTATCCCCCTTTGTAGTACTGGTTTAAGTGGACTACAGTGAGAAAGACATTATTAAAATGATGTTGCAAATGTATGTTTTCATGTTGGAAATGACATAAATGACTTTTTCCAAATGATGTCTTTTTCAGTGTAGAATACTTAAACCAGTGCTAGGAAGAAATTTTTTTATTGTAAGAAAGTAGATTTCTTTTTATTATAAGTAAACAAAAATATCCTGATTATGAATATTTCATCATTCATTCATCAGTTTATGGACTTTTGGCTTGTTTCTAGTTTGGAGCTATTATGAATAAAAGCTGCTATGAACATGTGTTTATAGGTCTTTTTGTAGGCACATGTTTTCATTTCTCTTGGGTAAAAGTCCAGGAATAGTATTGCTAGATTGTATGGCTAGGTATACGTATAACTTTATGAGAAACTGCCAAACTGTTCTCACAGGGGCGGCACCACTACGCGTTCCCACTAGCAATGTGCAAAATGTCCAGCTGCTCCACACACCTTTAACTCTTGAACTAGTCAGCATTCTTAATGTTAGCCATTCTATTGGGTACCTTACCGTGGTTTGTTTTTCCGTTTCCCTCATGACTTCCGAGGTTGAGCATCTTTTCATTTGCTTATTGACCACTGATACAACTTTGGCAATGTGTCTGTTAATTTTAATGATGTTCAACTTTTTCTCCTTTTATGAATCATGCTTTGATGTCAAATTGAATAATTTTTTGCCTAACTCAAGGTACCAAGGATTTTCTTATGCTTCCTTCCAGGAGTTTTATTACTTTTATTTTTACGTTTAGATCTGTATTGTATTTTGACACGTGTTTTGTCTGTTTGTTTTTCTTAATGTTGTATGTGATAAGGGCTGAAGGTTTTTTTCATAAGAATTCCTCATTGTTCCAGCATTTATTTTGCCCCCATTAGGTTACCTTAACCACTTTGTTGCAAATCAATCAACTATATATGTATGATTCTATTTGTTGACTTCATTCTGTTTCATCAATTTATAGGTTTATCCTAACACCACTCCCACAGTGTCTTAGTTATTGTAACTTTATATTCGGTCTTAAAGTAGTGTGAAGCCTCCAATTTGTACTTCTTTTCCAAATTTGTTTTGGCTATTCTAGATCCTCTGCATTTCCATACAAATTTTAGAATCAACTTTTCAATTTATAAAAAAAATCAGATTATGATTGAGATTGGGTTGAATGTATGGATCAATATGGGGGAATTGATATCTGCAGTCTTGTGTCTCTTCTAATCTACAAGTTAAATAATGTTACTTCTTTTATTTAGATTTTCTTTAACTTCTGTCAGTAATGGATTTTTAGTGAACTACTTTAATAAATTTGTACCTATTTAAATTTTTGATACCACTATAAATGGTAGCTTTTTTCATCTCAATTTCCAATTGTTTGTTACTACTCAGTACTGAAATGCAATTAATTTTTGTGTATTTATCTTTTTATCTTGTGACACTGCAACACTCAAGTTATTAATTTTAATAGCTTTTTTGTAGATTCCTTAGGGTTTCCTATGAAACAACATTGTCATCTTCAAATAAACAGAATTTTAGTTCTTCCTTTTCCATCTGTATGCCTATTATTTCTTTTACTTGCCTTGTTGCACTGACTAGGACGTCTAGTACACTGTGGAGTTGCAACGATTCAAACAAATGCCCTTATCTTATTTCATACATTGGGGGGAAACATTCAGTCTTTTACCATTAAGTATGATGTTAACTTTAGGTTTTGTAAGATGGTCTTTATCAGAGTTTAGGAAATTTTCTATTCTTAGTTTGCTGCAAATTTTTTCCAGGAATGAATATTGACTTTTAACATTATTTTTCTTATTTTTGAGAAAATCTTACGGTTTTTACTTCGTATCGTTTGTTGTTATGGTAAATTTAATTGATTGGTTTTTCCAATGACATTGCCTTTTTAGGGTGAACCTCACTTGTCATGGCATATCTTTTTTGTTCATGGCTAGATTCAATTTGCCAATTTGTAAAAGGATTTTTACTGAGATGTTCATAAAGTATACTAGTCAGTAATTTTTATTACTTGCCATTTCTTTTGCAACTTTAATATCAGAAGAATGCTGGTTTCATGAAATGACTGGGGACATATTTCCTCCTCATCTGTTTTCTGGAGAGTTTGCATAGAATTGGTATTATATCATCCTCAAATGTATTTGGTAGAAATTGCCCACTGAAGCTGCCTAGTCCTTGGGGTTTTCTGTGGAACAGTTTTAACAACATATTCTTTTATTTTTCCATAAAAGAACTTGATGGCTTTTATTTGACATATTAACCTTCGGCGAGGGTGATTTTGACAGTGTTTGTAAGATAATAAAGTGGCGATTATGGTAATAAGCTTGATTTGAAGCACCTTTAACATAAAAAAGAATACTTGTTAATTCTTGGAAGTAAAAACACAAGTGTTTATATATGTGACTATATATAATATTCTTTAATAAATTCTATTTCTTTAGTAGATATATGGCTGTTCAAGTTATATAGTTCTTGAATGAGTTTTGGTAGTTTTAGATTTTCCAGGAATTTATTGTTTTATCTAAGTTGTCAAATTTATTGGCAGTCTCTTATCTTTTAAATATTCCCTTATTATTTTTTAAATGTCTATAGGAACTATAGTGATGTCTTCTCTTTCATTCTTGATATATGTTGTTTCTTTTTCTTGGTCTGTCTGGCTAGAGATTTATCATATTTATTGATATTGTCTGAGAAATAGCTTTTGGGCTTTATGGATTTTTTTTCCTTTGTTTTTCTATTTTGCATGTTATCGATATTTGTATCTTTATTATTTCCTTTTCTCTGTTTAGGTTTAATTTACTATTTGTTAGTGTCCTGGGAGGGAAGCTTGGAACATTGATTAGAGACATTTTTTCTTTCTTAACATAAGCATTTGAAGCTATAAATTTCCCTTCAAGCACCCTTTAGCTGCATTGCATAAATTTTGACTTGTTATATTTTCATTTTTATTCAATTCAAAACTTTTTTCAATTTTCCTTGTGACTATTTCTTTGATCTGTGCATTATTTACAAGTGTGTTGTTTCTAAACGTTTCACAATTTTCCAGATTTTTAAATTCATTTTTAGTTTATTTCTATTATGGTCAGCGAATACTATTGTATGGTTTTTATCTTTTTTAATTTGTTAAGGTTTGTTTTATGGCTGAGAGTATGGACTGTTTGGTGAAAAATTCATGTAGATTTGAATCGAAGGTGTCTGCTCTTGTATGGAGTTCTAGAATTGTCAGATTAGTTTCATTGATAATGCCATTATGTGTTCCACATACTTAGTTCTACATTCTTACTGATTCTTCTTCAGAGAGAAGTGTTAAAAATCTCCAACTATAATTGTAGTCTTACTTATTTCTGCTTTATATTCTATCCGTTTTTGCTTCATGTGTTTTGAAGCTCTGTTATCTTTAAGCACATACACATTTAGCTGTCTACTGTTAGCTAGAAGCTGATAGGTCTTCTTGATGAATTGACTTCATTATCATTATATAATGTTATATATTTTCTGGTACTATTCCTGGATCTGAAGTTGTCTCTTTGTGCCTTTAAAATAGCCACTGTAGCTTTGTTTCTTTAATTAAAAATTTTTAGATTTCTTTTTTATTATACAGGTAACAAACATTTAATTATAAAAATATGTGAAATTTGAAAATACTAATAATCAAAAATAGGAAGATAAAATCAGCCATAAGCTCACTAACCAAAAGTAATCACTGTTAACAACTTGGTATATATACTTATTTTTAAAAGTATTATTTTTATGATAAAATACACATGACTTAAAATTTACTATCTTAATTCTATTTTAGTATACAGTTCAGTGGCATTAAATACATTCATAATGTTGCACATCCATCACTCCAGCTTTCTTTTGTGTTTGCATGAAATTTCTCTTTTACCTTTTTATTTTTAATCTATGTTACATATTTTTATTTAAAATGGGTTTCATATGGACAACTATAATTGGCTTTTACTTTTGTATCCAAAATGACAATCTCTACCTTTTAATTCATCTGTTGAGACCATTTGCATTTAGTGTAACTATCAGTATAGTTGGGATAAAATCTATTACATTATTATTTGTTTACAAGGTTCTCATTTGGATCTTGTTGCTACCTCTATAGTCTCATACATATTTCACACTTCTTTTCTTCTACTCTATATGTAGCCTTCATAAGCATATTCTAATACCTTCACAGGGCCAACTTTTTATACCCCACTGATATTTTCACAAGCTATTCTCTGCCTGCTTAAGTAGACGGAGTTTCCCTCTTGTTACCCAAGCTGGAGTGCGATGGCATGATCTCGGCTCACTGTAATCTCTGCCTCCTGAGTTCAAGCGATTCTCCTGCCTCAGCCTTCCAAGTAACTGGGATTACAGGTGCACACCACCACACCCAGCTAATTTTTTTGTATTTTTAGTATAAACGGGGTTTCACCATGCTAACCAGGCTGGTCTCAAACTCCTGACCTCAGGTGATCCACCCACCTTGGCCTCTCAAAGTGCTGGGATTATGGGCGTGAACCACCGTGCCCGGCCTTTCCCCTTGTTCTCAACCACACTTAACTAATTATTGCTCATCCTTCAGATCTCAGTAAGATTGTATTCCTCTAAGAAGCTTTTCTTATATTTCAAGTCTAGAGTAAGTGCCTTTCCCTACTTTTGCTTCACCATCCCTAGAATTAATAGAATTAATATCAATATTAATTATTAAGTTTAAACTGTGAATAGAAGAAAGTATGCTAGAGGGTGAATGTGGATGTCTTCTCTTCCTCTTTAAATGGAGAACGCCCTAGCCAAATTGCCGTGGCAGCAAACCATTCTTTCACACTGTTAGAATGTCATTTTGAAGTGCCTCTTTGGGGTTCTTTTGCCCACCCTGCCTGGGATCATCTCACTTGAAAATATGAGAGAGGTCCCTGACATCCCTGCAGGGATGTAAGTTATTATGTATAGTCTGTTCAACTATAATGTTGCATTTTTGTTTCATTGTTTCTTAGAGATTAATACCCAAAAGAGGGGTCTATTTCACATAATTTCTATATTTATCAAACTAAAAAAGCATGTCCATAAGTTTAGAAAACTGAAGCTGAGATGGTGAAAATACCGTGCTGTTGTTTTTCACTAATAGTTGCCGGATTATATCACTGGCAGAATATCAAAAACTGATTTTATGCTATTGCAATAAGATAGCTGCTGGTTGTACTTGGTATCCTTATGAAACATTCTTTTGGCATTAGATTATCACTAACATTTAAATAACCTTCTCTAAATTAATTTTTAAATTTCCACAACAAAGTTCATCACCATTAAAATATCAAGTTAGTGGCAATTATAAAATGGTATTAAATAATAGAATAGATGTCTGAATAATAATATGTAGTTTTTGTAAATCCTTAAAAGATAAACAGTAATGGGTATTGATGAAAAATGTGGTTGGTCTATTTATAGAAAAGCTAACTATAGCAGACATTTTAAAGTAGTATTTTTCATTTCTCCTTTAATGAAGTTTATTCGGACATTCATAGATCATCTTGTACCTACAAAAAGATATTATTTGACAACCAAGTACACTCTGAAAAGAAGAACCTTATAAGTTATCTTTTTTCATTTTCCTTTGTTGACATAATGACAGTGAATCTCATTATGTTGGTGTTAAGAATCTACCATTGTGTTTTGTTTTGTGGAAAGAAAATTAAAATTATGTCTTGTTTAAAAAATGAGTAAATTAGGTCAACACCCAGCTCACTCCCTGACATCACATAAATGTAAGATTAAGTAAGTGAATGACCTAATGTTCAGCCTTCTAAATATTCCTGTATTTCAATTTAAGGAGTACATATGAAAGTAAAATTAATGAATCAGTTCATACTTTTAACCTTGAGTCATGATAATAACCGTATTGAAGAAAATATCATGATCTTGATATGGTCGGCAATGGCAAGTTACTTGTCCCACAGAATGTTTTTAAGTAAAAAACAATTTCCAAAGAGAATTTTCAAGACTCATTCTTGGCTGAAGATCAGAATATTCCAGTGGTTCCTTTAACAATGATACTTTTATACACTCATTATAATCAAATGATAGAGTTCAACTTTTGAAAGCGAAAGTTTAAATTTTGAAAATAAATTTTTGAAGTACAAGAAGAATTTCAGTTATGGAGACACATGTGATAGTAAGTTACCAGTCCCACAGAGATCCAAGTATTAAAATGAGCAATTGCTTACTGGACAAGGCAGACGAAATGTTTTCTTCCTAAGAGTTTCTTCTTAACGTTCATGTCTCAGGAAGGGCTTCAGTTGAGAGGGTAAGGCAGAAAGACCGAGAGGAAGAAGCAGCACTGGTTTGGCCATTGACAAAGCACTTTCATTTTATGCAGCCCATCTTGCTGTCCAGCTTGGTCAGAAAACACAAAAAGTTAGTCATGGGACCTGAGTTTGAGTTCCAGCTCTTGTACCTACTTGGTAGAAAATCTGTGGCAAGTTACCAAGTTTCTCTGGGCCCCAGTGGCTTAATCCATTAAAAAGATGATTGTAATGTCTACACCACAGAATTACTATGCTACCTAAATTCCATAATTATGTGAAATGAACGTTTTAAAATGGCAAAGAATATTACATATCTTAGTTTCAGTTAACATACCCGATCAAGTTAGAAGAAAATCTGAGGAGCACATTTCCAAGATAACCCACCTACAGATTTCTGATATGAATAGACAGTGGCTATTAAACAAATAAACAAACACCACAAAATTAGTCCCAGGTGATGGTAATATGAAATGCATAGTTTATTTCTATACTTATTTCAGGGTTAACTTATTCTCACTTTTAACTGAATATAATAGAGACTCACAAGCTAAGACTTGGGGCTAAGGATCTCCTCCCGTATTGTGAGAGCTCTACATTGTAGAAAAGTCAGGTTTTATTATTTGAGAGTAATAGACCTCTTCTGTTCATGTATTAATACTTGAATTAAAGTATCTAAAATGAAGTTGCTATTGAGTTTTACCACCACAGATCCAGATGCTGGGGTGGGTGTGTGTGTGTGTGTGTGTGTGTGTGTGTGTGTGTGTGTGTGTATTCTAATATAGAATATGCTACATTCGTAAGTTTCCATTGTGTTTTTTTTTTTCAGTACTTTTCTTAAATCACAAATTATGCAAAGCTTAACAGATATCCAAAAACACTAACCTAGCTGCAAAATACTCTACCATCTTTAGGTCAATGTTAGTGGACTATCTTCAAGTGGAGGTTGACTTCAGAACACAGGCTTTGGTTTTTCCTTTTTTAATCTATCTTTCCTCTTTGGTCTTTTATCAGGAAAGATGTAACAAAAGTATATGTATCCAGGAGTAGAAATGTGTGCAAAGAATAAGTGGCAGTAGTGGGAGAAGCCTCTAGATCTGCGTCTGTTTAGAAAGGCTGGAAAATAAGAAAATAGTAGAACCCTGAATAGGTACTATGTATTTTATCTTCTCAGTGATTTCCTGCCTTATACTTGTTTGAAAAAATCACCTTATAGCCTCAAATTGCCAAGTAAGAGGAGAATAAGCAGGAAACCAGTCTGATTTCATAAACCTTTAGTTTATGAACTTTAAGCATGCATTTGGGGCCTGATTATGTTCTCTGCAAACACTGTCCAGAAACAGATTCAGTGAATTACAGTCTTAGGACTAACCAAGACAATTTCAAGCAAAAAAAAAAAACAAAAAACAAAAAACAAAAAAAAAAACAACACCCTCTCTAATGTGACAGTAGAACATAAGAAACGTCAATCTTATCACTGAAATTCAGCAAGTGCGGATGTTAATCGCTGCACATCTAGCTCTACCTGCCAAATTGGTCAGATTCTTTGAGTCTGTGGTCACACAATGTGATCTGCCAACCACAGTTTCTCACAGCCGGCCACTTTGTTCTGCAAGGAAAGTCTGCCCACATTGTTTCACTAAGTTCTTTTAGCTGTTACTCCACGTGAATGTTGCTAAACAATGAGAAATCCAGTGAAACATTCCATTGGCTTAAGAATCAGATATTGTATAAGTCATTCATTCATTAGTTCATTAATTCAACAAATACTTAGGGAGAAGTTACTCTGTGCCAGATACTGGGGCACTCATAAGAATTTCTATAGATTTAACATCATTAGTAATGTATATACACCTAACAAGTAAGGCCATATATTGTCATTAGCCAGTGTCTTATCATCAGGGATAGACACATACATATATTACAGAAGGACATGAAGAAGAGTAAGCAACCTGTTTAGACCCACTTATAGACACACACACACACACACACACACACACACACACACGAAGGAAGAAAACAGCCTTACCTGTTAAGTTTCTGTCCTCTACTAGGCACTTTAACTACTTTCCTATTTTTTAGTAGAACCACCTTACAAGATGTTAAGGTGTTGCTTGACGTAATGCCTGTCTCTTTCATCTGTATCATATGCCCTCATCACTGTGAGGAATCGAAGAAAGAAAACTGGTAACTCTGATCCATACTATGCCTCTGAAATCTTTTAGCAACAATTGGAATAGAATCATGTCTGGAGCTACATGTGGGTTAGAATAGGTATTTACCAAACCTTATTTTTCTATTTCATCAAATAGAAATTCTACTTTTTAACCTAACTGTTCCTTTTCCTACTGCGTTGCTGGATAATTTGCAAGAAAATTGATTCCCTAAACCCAACTCTTAGGCTAGATTGGAAATAAAGAGCTTTTAGACCCTTCAGAATCCCCACGCCTTTAGAATCCCTAGGCCTCCGTCTGCGTGTTTACTTACACAATTTTGGCCCTAGAGCCAGTGAAACATAGAGATATAAAAACATCCTCATTAAAACCAAGAATTTAAGCTTCAACTCCTGGTCTGATTTGAATAACCAAGAACATAGGTTTTCCTTGACTCTTTGAATTGAGGATCAATATGATTATCCTGTACTACCACTATTTTAAAATTTTTCATTAAAAAATCATGAAATTATTTTTGAGGTCATGATAAACATGGTTTACATTCCCAGCATGAGTTTCATGAGACTAAATTCTCTGAGGACTTCTAGCACCTGAAAGACCATAATTTATTTAACCAATATTTATTAAGCACTAAATATAAAATATGGCACTAGGGCTCAGGCAAAAAAGGAAAAAGAGACACAGCCTTTTACCTGAAAGTTACTTACAATATAATAAAGCCAGATGCATCCATATATGATAGAAGGACATGAAAGAAGAGTGAGCCACCTGTGTGGACCCACTGAGAAACACTTAAGGGTGATTATGTTGAGGTATAGCTTAGCAATCTTAATTTTCCTTCTTCTACCTTTTTGTTTCACTAGGAAAAATAAATCATCTCTTATACAAGAAGGAAAAGAAACTGTCAAGATGTTTCATGTGCTGAATTAACACTTAGCAATAAATGTCTACGCTAACTGGCCCATAAAAAAGTAGATTTTTGTTGTGTTTGTTTTTAATTGAGAGCTATTTTAATAGAGCCTGTGACATCGGCTACTCTCCCAAATACAAAATTTTAACATATGGCTTTGATTTTATGCTGTTTTTTTTTGTTGTTGTTGTTGTTTTTTCTGTTTTCATGTTTAGTCACACAAACTTGAAGTTATCATGGCTCCAATAGAAAATTCTAGATGTCATTAGCCAGTGTTTTATCATCAGGGAGAGACTATTTTACAACAAAATTCCAAAACAAAACTTTTCCTTTATTACACAGTACTCATTCTCCACTCCCTCCTCTTTTAGCTGCTCCATTAGTCTGTGCAAATTGCCTTTTATTTTATTGCTTTCCAGGGCTTCTAAGTGCTTGTTTGGAAACAAATTTTCTGAAGTCCAAGCTAAAGTCCACGGTTTGTTTGATTCAGTTTGTTTGTTTGTTTGTTTTTTGGACAGTCAGCCAATACTGTACTCACTAGTTTCAGTTTCTGTGAATAAGTACCAGAAGCATGGAGCTGCTGAGCTTTATGAAAAGGAATAGACTTCTCTTACCATGAAGCCACACTGCAAGCAAGGCTTGCCTGTTCTGTCCCTAAACTGCTTTCGGGTTAAGCAACAGTTGGAACTCATTTGGCTTGTTGTGTTATTCAGGATTTTAAAATGACTTGGCATTATACTGATGGCTTAATGCCCTATTTAAAAATGTTTAATACTTTTATTATAAGGATTTTAATCTGCATCCTTCTCTCATGTTAGTCTAGCAATCAGCAGTCGTTAATATGACGCGACTCCATTGTAGTTAAACTGTTGTCAGAAAAAAAGGTTATTTTCTAGAAACTATGTTGGCTGTGCCCTTCCTAACAGTTCTTCACATCTCTAATATTTTAAAAGCCAGTGATATTTATGATGTTATTTTCCCTCTAATCACTTAAATTCCACTTTCCTCGCACTACCAGGAATCTCCTAATTGGCAAATCCGGAAGAGGCTTTCCAGTCCTTATCTGACTTGACCGACTGTAGCATTTTGTACTTCCAGTTCCTCCTTCACTAAGTCATTCAAAAATATATATTGAGTCCTACCCTTGTACCAGATGCCATGCTAGTCACTGGGAAGACAAGGTGAGCAAGAAAGCCATGGTCGTCGCCCACACAGAGTCTATTGTCCAGTGACAGATTCAAAGAAAACAGGCAATTACACCCCGCAAAACTCTCTTCCCTTTCATGTCATGATTATATCCAATCCAGATTTTATCTACCTTATCAGACTTCTCTATCACAGTATCATTTGCTGGCTGCTTGTCCCTTGTGTTAAGGATGACTGTTGCATCCCTCCTAGGCTCTCTTTTCACCCCACCTGTTCTCTACAGATAATTTCAGCTCCTCTTCAGATTTCAGCCACACTCCATATGCCTGTGATGCCGGTTCTCTGAATCTACAAGCCCATCAGCCACCAGCTCACTAGACATCTCCCATTCAGTGTCCCTTTGGCATCTTAAATGAAGCATGTTCAAAATTGAACTCATTAACTTTAATATGTGTACTCTTTATACTGTTTTCCCCCTACAGTAATACTTGATATCTTGGTTAATTGTGTTACTATCTACCTAGAATATTTTCACTACCAAGTTCTGTGAGGATAGAGAACTTTTCTGATCAGGCCTATATCTCTAGGTTTTAAGAAATTTAGGAATTCAAAATGTCTGTGAAGTAAATTAAGAGGTTTTCTTGACTCTTCTGACTTCCTCACCACTAGTATGATTTATTCAAGTGATCCCCTAGTCCTGCAAATTATACCACCAAATTCTCTCACCAAATCCATCCCTTTTTTATTATCACTCTTTCTAATTCAAGCCCTTTCATACTTTTGACATACTATTTCTGCCTCTCTATCACTGTTTCTATCTCTCTCTCTCAGTAGCACCCCATACTTTGTATGAAAATTAAGTTTTACTTCATAAAATACCCAGTATAGATGCAAGTGCTTGAAATAGGCAGAGTTTTTCATGTTCTTCCACTCCAAGTCACTGGCCCTTGCCACTAAACACTAAACTAAACCTGAAACATTGCCTTATCTCAAAGCAGGTCTTTTTCTCCTCACCCCCTTCATTCATTTATAAACTAGAATTCTATTTCCAAGAAATAAGTCAAAAAAAATCCTAACACCTGGCTAAAGTGGAGGAATAGGACTAGGTGGGAGAGGTGGCAGTGAGGGTGTTTCCTTGGAGATGAAACCAGGAAATGCTCTAACACTGCTATGTTACTACAGCCCCAAATCCACCTGTGAAAATGGCCTCAAAATACAGCTCAATATTAGGTTGCTCTCTTTTTATCATTTATGTACATCCTCTTTCAAAGAATGAGTAGGACACAGCTTTTTCTCTGAGCCTTACTCTAAAAATCACTGAAGTTTTGACATTGCCAGAAATTTCATAATTTATTGGAACATGATATTCATTTTCCCCTTCATCATTTCATTCTGTCACACATAAGTAAATGTCATCTTCATGCCCATCAAGTTTATTACTTATTACTGATTAATAAGTTTCTGTTACAATAGAGTATATTGGTTGTCTTCCCTAGTTGTGCATATCTCCAGCTTTACACGGTGTTTATGGCAGGGAACCCCATTACCTGTGTGGTCCAGAACTGTAATGCTTCAAGTAAGTCCTCCATCAGGATACAGAAAGGAGATGGAACCATCTTTGGGGGAAATTACTAAGCGCGTTTTTGCAACATATCTCAAGGCTTTGGATATTCATGATTTAAAAACTGATCTCTGACAGTTTGTTTTTTCCTAATGAAGACAGGTCGGCCTGCACTATATCACATCCAGTGACTACAGCCTGTCAGACAAAGGGCTCTGGTTCCAGTGTTTTCTCTATTCAGTCCATTTCTCACAGTCTCTAGAGCACCCGTTCAGATCCTCATCTGAGAGGCAGTACAAAGTCGTGGTAAAGAGTGTGTACTCTGAAGTCGCACTGACTTGGCTCTATCGTAGACTAACTTTGTCACTTCTGTCTCACCCCTCTGTGCCTCCATTTCCTCATTTTATAATGGGGAGATGATATGGTTTGGCTCTGTGTCCCCACCCAAATCTCATCTTGAATTGTAATCCCCATAATCCCCAGTGTCTAGAGCAGGACCTGGTGGGAGGTGACGGGATCGTGGGGGTGGTTTGCCCATGCTGTTCTGATGATGGTGGGTGAGTCCTCATGAGATCCCATGGTTTTATAAGGGGCTCTTTCCCCTTTGCTCAGTCACTTTCCCAAGTCTGCTGCCATGTAATACATGGCTTTGCCTCTCTCTCACCTTCCAGAATGATTATAAATTTCCTGAGGCCTCCCTAGCCATGTAGAACTGTGAGTCAGTTAAACCTCTTTCCTTTATAAATTATCCAGTCTCAGGTATATCTTTATAGCAGTGTGTGAACAGACTAATACAGGAGATAAAAGCACCTACCTCATAAATATTTGCAAAGATTAAATATGTGTTATTCAATCTTTCTTAGAAAAGTACCTAGTATGAATTTGATCCTGTCATTATGATGCTACCTGGTCATTTTGCCTGTTAGTTGATAAGGTTTCTCCATAGTATCAATGGTCTTTACAATTTGTATGTTTTTGCAGTGGTTGGTACCAGTTTTTGCTTTCCATTTTTAGTGCTTCCATATAACCATATTAACCTTAAATGTAAATGGGCTAAATGCTCCCAATTCAAAGATACAGACTGGCAAGTTGGATGAAGACTCAAGACCCATTGGTGTGCTATATTCAGGAGACCCATCTCATGTGCAAAGACACACATAGGCTCAAAATAAAGGGATGGAGGAAGATTTATCAAGCTGGAAAGCCAAAAAAAAAAAAGCAGGGGTTGCAATCCTAGCCTCTGATAAAACAGACTTTAAACCAACAAAGATCAAAAAAGACAAAGAAGGGCATTACATAATGGTAAAGGGATTGATGCAACAAGAAGAAGTAACTATCCTAAATAAATATGCACCCAATACAGAGTGCCCAGATACATAAAGCAAGTTCTTAGAGACCTATAAAGGGACTTAGACTCTCACACAATAATAGTGGGACACTTTAACACCCCACTGCCAATACTAGACAGATTAACAAGACAGAAAATTAATAAGGTTATTCAGGACTTGAACTCAGCTCTGGACCAAGTGGAGATAATAGAAATCTACAGAACTCCCCACCCCAAATCAACAGAATATACATTCTACTCAGCACTACATCACATTTATTCTAAAGTTGACTGCATAATTGGAAGTAAAACACTCCTCAGCAAATGCAAAAGAATGGAAATCATAACAAACAGTGTCTCAGACCACAGTGCAATCAAATAAGAACTCAGTATTAAGGAACTCACTCAAAACCACTCAAAACCACACAACTACATAGAAACTGAGCAACCTGCTCTTGAGTGACTACTGGGTAAATAACAAAATGAAGGCAGAAATAAATAAGTTCTTTGAAACCAATGAGAACAAAGACACAGCATACCAGAATCTCTGGAACACAGCTAAAGCAGTGTTTAGAGGGAAATTGATAACACTAAATGCCCACAAGAGAAAGCAGGGAAGATCTAAAATCAACACACTAACATCACAAGTAAAAGAACTAGAGAAGCAAGAGCAAACAAATTCAAAAGCTAGGAAAAGATAAGAAATAACTAAGATCAGAGCAGAACTGAAGGAGATAGAGACAAGAAAAACCCTTCAAAAAATCAATGAATCCAGGAGCTTGTTTTTTGAAAAGATTAACAAAATAGATAGACCACTAGCCAGACTAATAAAGAAGAAAGGAAAGAAGAATCAAATAGACACAATAAAAAATGATAAAGGGAATATCACCACTGATTGCACAAAAATACAAACTACCAACAGAGAATACTATAAACACCTCTATGCAAATAAACTAGAAAATCTAGAAGAAATAGATAAATTCCTGGGCACATACACTCTTCCAAGACTAAACCAGGAAGAAGTCGAATCCCTGAATAGACCAATAACAAGTTCTGAAATTGAGGCAGTAACTAATAGCCTACCAACCAAAAAAAAAAAAAAAAAAAACCCGGAACAGATGGATTCATAGCCGAATTCTACCAGAGGTACAAAAAGGATCTGGTACCATTCCTTCTGAAACTATTTCAAACAACAGAAAAAGGGGACTCCTCCCTAATTCATTTTTTGAGGCCAGCATCATCCTGATGCCAAAACCTAGCAGAGACACAACAAGAAAAGAAAATTTCAGGCTAATATCCCTGATGAATATCAATGCGAAAATCCTCAATAAAATACTGGCAAACCAAATCCAGCAGCACATCAGAAAGCTTATTCACCACGATCAAGTCAGCTTCATACCTGGGATGCAAGACTGGTTCTACATACGCTAATCAATAAACGTAATCCATCACATAAACAGAACAAATGACAAAAACAACATGATTATCTTTATCTCAATAGATGCAGAAAAGGCCTTTGACAAAATTCAACATCCCTTTATGCTAAAAACTCTCAATAAAGTAGGTATTGATAGAACGTATCTCAAAATAATAAGAGCTATTTATGACAGACCCACTGCCAGTATCATACTGAAATGGGCAAAAGCTGGAAGCATTCCCTTTGAAAACTGGTTACAAGACAAGGATGTCTTCTCGTACCACTCCTCTTCAACACAGTATTGGAAGTTCTGGCCAGGGCAATCAGGCAAGAGAAAGAAAGAAAGGGTATTCATTTCAGAAGAGAGGAAGTCATATTTTCTGTGTTTGCAGATGACATGATTATATATTTAGAAAACCCCAGTCTCAGCCCCAAATCACTTTAAGCTGATAAGCAACTTCAGCAAAGTCTCAGGATACAAAATCAATGTGCCAAACTCACAAGCATTCCATACACCAATAACAGACAAACAGAGAGCCAAATCATGAGTGAATTCGCATTCACAATTGCTACAAAGAGAATGAAATACCTAGGCATACAACTTACAAAGGATGTGAAGGACCTCTTCAAGGAGAATGACAAACCACTGCTCAAGGAAATAAGAGAGGACACAAATGAATGGAAAAACATTCCATGCTCATGGATAGGAAGAATCAATATTGTGAATATGGTCATACTGCCCAAAGTAATTTATAGATTAATGCCAGCCACATCAAGTTACCATTGACTTTCTTCACTTAATTAGAAAAAACTACTTTAAATCTCATATGGAATGAAAAAAGAGCCCGTATGGCCAAGACAATCCTAGTCAAAAAGAACAAAGCTAGAGGCATCACGCTACCTGACTTTAAACTATACTACAAGGCTACAGTAACCAAACAGCATGATGCTGGTACCAAAACCAATATATAGACCAATGGAACAGAACAGAGGCCTCAGAAATAACGCCACACCTCTACAACCATCTGATGTTTGACAAACCGGACAAAAACAAGCAATGGGGAAAGGATTCCCTATTTAATAAATGTTGTTGGGAAAACTGGCTAGTCATATGCAGAAAACTGAAACTGGACCCCTTCCTTACACCTTATACAGAAATTAACTCAAGATGGATTAAAGACTTAAACATAAGACCTAAACCCATAGAAACCCTAGAAGAAAACGTAGGGGATACCATTTAGGACATAGGCATGGGCAAAGACTTCATGACTAAAACACCAAAAGCAATGGCAACAAAAGCCAAAATTGAAAAATGGGATCTAATTAAACTAAAGAGTTTCTGCACAGCAAAAGAAACCATCATCAGAGTGAATAGACAACCTACAAAATGGGAGAACATTTTTGCACTCTATCCATCTGACAAAGGGCTAATATCCAAAATCTACAAGGAACTTAAAGAAATTTACAAGAAGAAAACAACCCCATCAAAAAGTGGGCAAAGGATATGAACAGACTTCTCAAAAGAAGACATTTATGCTGCCAACAAACATATGAAAAAAAGCTCATCATCAATGGTGATTAGAGAAATGCAAATCGAAACCACCATGAGATACCATCTCATGCCAGTTAGAATGGCAATCATTAAAAAGTCAGGAAACAACAGATGCTGGAGAAGATGTGGAGAAATAGGAACACTTTTACACTGTTGGTGGGTGTGTAAATTAGTTCAACCACTGTGGAAGACAGTGTGGTGATTCCTCAAGGATCTAGAGCCAGCAATCTCATTACTGGGTATATTCCCAAAGGAGTTTAAATCATTCTGCTATAAAGACACATGCACATGCATGTTTATTGCAGCACTATTCACAATAGCAAAGACTTGGAACCAACACAAATGTCCATCAATGATAAACTGTATAAAAAAATGTGGCACATGTACACCATGGAATACTATGCAGCCACAAAAAAGGGTGAGTTCTTGTCCTTTTCAGGGACATGGATGAAGCTGGAAACCATCATTCTCAACAAACTAACACAGGAACAGAAAACCAAATACCGCATGTTCTCATTCATGAGTGGGAGTTGAACAATGAGAACACATGGATATAGAGAGGGGAACATCTCACACCAGGGCCTGTTGATGGGTGGCAGACTATGGGAGGGATAGCATTAGGAGAAATACCTAATGTAGATGACGGGTTGATGATGGGTTGATGGGTACAGCAAACCGCATGACACGTATATACCTATGTAACAAACCTGCACGTTCTGCACATGCATCCCAGAACTTAACATATAATAATAATAAAGGACCTAGCATATAGTAGACTTTCTATGTATTTAGACATTATTAACTTGGTACACCCGTGCTTGAAGTTGCCCTAATCTGCCACCCCCACCCCCAACATGGCATCTCACTACCTACAATATGCTTAAAGTTACAAATCCTTTACCGACAAATAGCACACAGGCCCTTTGAGATCTGTCCACACTGTTCCTCTCTGTCTGTATCTCTCAACTTTTTCCTGTTAATTGTCAGTGTGTTTTAACCATGTCAAGCTGCATGACAGACTCTCTCTGGACTTCCCAAACAATAATAAATGCTAATCCTTTGTGACCCAGCTTTCTGGCCAAATGCTGTCTTCTCCTGGAAGATTCCTAGCTCTAGCAGTTAGTCAACTTCGTATACTTAATCAAGCTGTGCAAGCTTGTATAGCCTATGTATCATTGCATTGTGACCTTTTCTTTTCCTTAGTGTCTTTCCCACGTGAACTATTCCAGCTGTTAAGCTCAGTGCCTAGCACAATGGTGCACTGCTGAATGAATGAGTGCTATAAACAGAAATTGGTATTATATATGTAGACATGGGATTTTAGCTTTTATTAATTAAGCTTTTGGTCATTTAGTGTTATACATCTTGAAGTTTTTGCAAGGGTGAACTCACATGAAATATACACCTATGATAAAAACTACCTCCTTGGAGAGCTGTTTCCTGGGGAATCTATAGATGGTCATGCTAGCTATGACTGTTCTCCAGTATATTTTTGGAAATGGATCAAACAATATACTATCCCATTTTTTTTCAAATCTATTTCCCTCTGAATTTCTCTTGAGTTGCTGGACATTGGCACCCTCTGTCGCAGCTTTCTTGCTCCCACAGTTTGGCAAGCAGGAAGGAGTGGCTTCCCTTCTTCACTCCCATAGCTCGGCAGAAGGGAGTGGCACCCAGTGGCATCTTCTCTTCCATTGTTCAGCAAGCAAGAGGGAGGGTTACAGCTTTTTTATTCCCGCTGCCTACAGCTCGGTGACCTGGAGGGAGTGGCACCCAGCAGCTTTTTAACTCCCATGGTTTGGCGTATGGGAAACAATGTTACAACCCTTTTACTCTCACCTCCTGCAGCTTGGTGAGCAGGGGTGTTACAGCTCTTTTTGCTCCCACCGTTCAGCAAGTTCTGGGTTCTTGTCCCATGACTAAGAGGAATGAGGTCATGGATGCCAGAGAGTGAGTAAGGCAGAATAGAATTTTATTGAGCAAAAGAAAAGCTCTCGACAGTGAGTGGGCACCTGAAAATGGGTAGCCATCTGTGAAGCTGAGTCCGGGGTTTTATATGCATTTGGAATGAGGAAGTGCAGGCTGTAGGTAATCTTGGAAAAGGCAACATTCGATTGATTAAAAAGCATTATTCAGAAAGAACCAATTGGGAAAGAGTGGGTAACAGGAATAGAAGTTCTCACTCTAGTCCATGGACTCTATCCAGAATTGGTGGTTTGGTTTTCAGACTTCAGAGGATCCTTGGCTTATAGGTCAAGTTTCACCAGGGACCCATCCCTGTCTGCCTAGAAATCTGTCTCCTGTCTCTATCACCTCCCATACATCAAAAAGCTACATATTATCAAAGTGTGTTTCCCCACAGACAGATTCCTTTGCAAAACTGGATGGGAGTGAACATCATGACTGGCCCTCTTGTGCTGTGTGACAGACCATTAACATGCCCAAAGACAGAGCTCTCGACGACAGTGTCCCTGCCATAGAGGGAGCCTCCAACGTCTGAAAGTCCGACAGCATTGACTCTAACTCATTGCTTTATAAAAACTATAAACAACAAGCCCATGAGGCAAGAGCCAAAGTATTACAGGTCAGTCAGGCCACACCCCCTGCAAACTGTTTCTGGATAAAACAGTCATAACATTGGCTTGTGTGCTGAGATTTCACAGTTTAAAATATGCATGATTAGTGCCTATGATTAATGTGTTATCTAAGGAAGCCTATACCAGTTTAGCAGATAATGCTGGCAGGACATAAGGTGTCTCAGACAATTTCCCATGTTGTGTTGCATCAGTCTAAATCCCTTTGAGGTCACAGGCAGGATATTGGTCGATTTTAATGTTGATGATTATCCAGAAGAATGACCACATCATGAACATATTACACAGTGTGGTGGGGGTTTCACTCTTCATATGGACAAAAGAATTCTAATAACATCCTAACGACTGTACCAAACTTCTGCCTGCGATAGATATGAAATTTAGAGAAGAGATGAGAGCTGCTTTGTCAACAGATTGGCTCCACGTGTCACATGTTGGCATAGGTAAGAGATGACATAAGAACAAAGGCAGTTGTTGAATACTGACCCAAGGGAGCTTTCCTGGACTCAGTGAGCATGAAATAGACTAGCCTTAAGCAGTGATCACAATGAAATCATGGCTAAAGAATGATTCCATGGGACTGTCTCTGAAGGAAGTACCCCAGAGCTCTTTCTTGCTCAGCACCCGAGACAAGTGGACCACAGAGAACTGCAGCAGCCCAAATGGAGCCAAGGGCAGATCCATTAACAAAGGCCCCAACTCACATGGAATGGAATGAATGCTTCAAGAAACACCAAGCCTGAGGCTAGGTGCAGTGGCTCACGCCTGTAATCCCAGCACTTTGGGAGACCAAGGTGGGCGGATCACCTGAGGTCGGGAGTTCAATACCAACCTGACCAACATGGAGAAACCCTGTCTCTACTAAAAATACAAAATTAGCTGGGCGTGGTGGCACATGCCTGTAATCCCAGCTACTCGGGAGGCTGAGGCAGGAGAATCGCTTGAACCTAGGAGGCAGAGGTTGCGGTAAGCCAAGATCACGCCACTGCACTCCAGCCTGGGCAACAAGAGTGAAACTCTGTCTCAAAAAAAAAAAAAAGAAAAGAAAGAAAGAAAAGAAAAGAAACGCCAAGCCTGGTGCAAGGCTTGGAAGAGCAGACTGCCTGCAGCTGTTAAAGCTGTGTGGAAAGGCACTGTGGAAAATGGAAATCAAGGAAATAAAGCAGAGCTTCTTCATGGCTTGTCAGTTATTGTACTCTAAAGGATATTTCAATTGCAATGAAAGGTTTAAATAGACAGGTAGCTACAGTATGATGTTTGCTTCTCACTCTGGTACACAGCATGGTGGCAGTTGTCTACCTGTTTTTGTTGTTGTTGTTTTCTAATTCCTCAGGATTTAATTAATGTTTTATATTCAGTATTATTTAGACAAGCTCAAATTATAATCATTATACTTACCTCCCTAAATTTTATTACTATTTCAGTGGACTAGGGGGAGTTGTTTGCAAATCTAACCTTCTTAATAGTCTATTAAATGGCTGCCAAGTTTCACCTTGATCTAGTCTGTGCAAGTAGTGAAATAAGTATGCATTTCTCAGCCTGTGCAGGACAAATCTAAGAGTCTCCTAATAAATTTAAAAGAGCTTTATAAATAAATTTAAAATATAAATAAATGTAAAATAAATTTAAAAGAGCATTACTAAATTCCTCTTTAAAAAATGTAATGTCCCATTATTAGCCCTCTCCAAATTCCCAATGTCATTAGAAACCTCAAGGTTTCTACATGCTGATAGCATTTTTAGGGGAAAGGGCCTTGGATTCAAGATAAAGAGTCCTAACGTCTGCAGATGGGCACTATTTTATAATCATCCTTTTCTTCAGTTTTCCTATCTGTAGAATTTCCCTCCATAAATATCACATGAAGACCCAAAGCCATAAGTGATGATTTATAAAATATTTTGATCATAAGAGTGATATGCCACATAGCATTTGAAGGAAAAAAAATGCACTGAATGACCAGACCTACAGGAAGATAATCCTTTATCTCTACAGAGTATTTCTACTTTAGGAAAAGAAAAGGGAAATGTATGGCAGATAGGAGTTGAGAGCATCAGAGGTGTCAGGAGGAAGACCAGTAGAGCAGACCAGCCATGACTGGGTTGGAGTTTATGTAGAGAAGAGAGCAAAGAGATTTTAAGCAGGTAAGACACATAGGTAGATAAAAACAACTTTTTAGGAAGATTAATTCTGTATTACATGATCAAGCTTATGTCGATTTCCACTTTGCAGTCTCTTCAGGAAATTTCAGTAGGCTTTCTTTTTAAATTTTCTTTTTCAAAAAGAAAAAAAAAAAAAGAAAGTAAAGTGTTCCTTATCTGCCATGCGAGCTGAGCAGCACAGCGCTCCTTGGTATTTATAACTCATTTCCCTTCCTGAGCTAGCATATTCTTTTAAGCCAAAAAAAAGCTATACCCTTTTCCAAGACCTTCTCTGTCTTATGCCACCAAGGAATTCCACTTCAGTAGTTGCAGCATCAAGGGATTTTCTTTTCGTTTTGGTTTTGGAGACTCCCCAAGAGCTAAACCAGAAAAAAATCAACACTAGATGGCCCCAGAAGATGTACTCTTAATGGTTTTATCTCTCGTCTGACTGCCCTGAGAGAGTTCCTCAGGCATTTACAAACACAGCAATGCCACCTTTTAGCCCCACTTTTTCAGGATTTTACGTGACTAATGTCTCATAAATGTAATTACATAATAGGAACTCACCTTTATATTGGTCTATGCAGTGCAAAACACTTACTGTAGGGGCTGACTCTATTCTACAGTAAGTGCAGTAGGTGTTAGCTTCTATTACTTAATCAGCAGACCTGCAACAAGAGAGTCCTTTGTTACTACAAAATTCTCCTGCCCTAATACTGCCTAAAGTCTGCAGTCCTAGCTGCATATATGCAGTTCGTGGTGTATTGGCGGATCTCAATATTACTTTGTTTGTGGATATACAAATGAACAAAGGGCTTTGGTTTTGTTTTTTTGTTTTTGTTTTTGTTTTTGTTTAAGCAGAAACTAATTCATCTGGCTAAATAACCTAAGAATATGTAGGAGAAAAGTTACAACCAGGATAAATTCTTGTTTGCTCTTTATAAATGGATCATTGGCAACATTTGAGGTAAGATTTGATGTATT
The DNA here is from genome assembly GCF_049350105.2 of Macaca mulatta. Lineage (NCBI taxonomy): Eukaryota > Metazoa > Chordata > Mammalia > Primates > Cercopithecidae > Macaca > Macaca mulatta. The sequence continues at coordinate 127,933,266 of NC_133414.1, forward strand.
TCTTCATTAGAAATTCAGCAAGATCAACCTTCTCATTATATGGAGCAGCACACTGAGTAATAAGAAATCTGGCATGGCTACAGTATCTTGCACATAGGCCATGCTCAATAAACATTTATTGAATGACTGTCTTGTTACCAAGACTTTGTAGCAATAAGCTTTAGGGGTTTTAGTCGGACCATCTGTTTGGCTGGGGTGAGTCGTGATGATAGTTCACATTGAACTTGTGTTCACCAATTCCTAAAATTCAAGTGTGTTCAGATGTAGACCCTCTGTTAGAAAAAATAGCATTATCTGAAAATGTATTGCTTTTCAAATAAAAGGTGCAGAGGTGTGACTGTTTTTGCACTGTGGGTTTCTGATGGAACCACAGGCACTTGGCGGCATATTGAAGAAGCTGTCACAGTTGAGCTTTGCCTCTTGGGGAACCTCGACCAAAGCTCCGTGGTCATTTCCCATGGAAAACTATGTGCCTTTGGCCAGTTGTGCAAAGATAACTTCTTGGCCTCTCTGATGTCAGCTAATTTCTGTGCATCAGTCCTCAGTGCCTGAGTGACTTTTCTCCAATTCATATGAAAATAAGCAGAAGGAAAGTTTTACAGCTTTACAGCACAGAGCAGGCCTTGCCTTTTTATCCCCCGGCTGTGGACACCAGTCCTTAGCCACATACATTCTCTTGTGTTCTGCTCCCTTCCCTGTCCCACATTCTTCATAGATTTTTCCACGTTTTCTGAAAAAAAAAAAAAAATCAAGAAAAGCAATTTCCTGAGATAAATACTCCCACCTGCCCTTCTTCTTCCAGAAACACAGATGGCCTGGTTGGTTTGTTGGTATTGGCCAGTTTGCTTCCCTTGTCCCTAAGTGCATCGCTGACTCTTTGCTCCCAGGAGAGAATGAGCATGTGAAAGCCAGAGGAGGCCTGTTCACACCCCTCTCCCCTCCTAGCACCTCCTGGCCTCCTTCCTTGTATGTGTTTCCCTTTAATCTCTCAATCTTACATCTTTCATATTTGCAAGAGTGTACAGAACTCTCAAATATGAGGAGAGAGAACTGGAGATCTAGAACTTTTTTCAACAGATTATATTTGTCATAGTTCCTTAATAAAGAGGAATGAGCATCTCATAGATGAGTGCATATGGATGAGCACGCTACAGCCCAGAGCGCACCTGAGCTCATGAGAAAATCCCCCCAGTGAAAATCACACTGGGGTGAGGGTGGAGTGGAGCATGGAAAGCAAACCAATTGGAAAGGTGTTCCCTGTATTACGAAGAGCCCAGGAGTCAGTGTTTAGATGTTCACTTCTTGCACCAGCTAACATGACATAGCTACTTTGTGTCCTCAAGCGAGTTTGTTAACTCACAAAACCTTAGTTTTATCATTTGTAAAGTTTGGGTAGTAAAGGCTGTTCTCACTACCTCACATAGTAGCTACAACAGTCAAGTGAGACCTTTTTTTTTTCCAAGTGAGACCTTTTTTTTTTTTCCAAGTGAGATTTTTAAAGAGTATTGTCAATTGTTAGGTGCTTTAAAAAAGCCAACAGAGAGTGTTATAACTGAAAGAGATACTTTAAAATTGCTATAGCTACCTGCTATTAACTAAAGGCATTAAGAAACTCGAAAACCAACACCAAGAAAAAGAGTATGATTAAATTCCCTGACAAATAGTAATTTCATCTTACTCAAATAGTCTTCTTCTGAGGTGATCTCTGAAAGTATGGAGCTATTTACAGAGATTAATATGTCCTAACTTCCCTTTTATGAGGTAAATAAAGGGGGAAAAAGCTAAGGTCATAGAAAATTTGAGGGTTAGTGGTTGCCAGGATTGGCAAAATTAATTTATATTTCTGCTTTGAAAACTGTTTAGTTTCTGTGGAAGGGGGAACTTTTCAAATTAACTGTAGTCTGGGTCAGAAAGCTATCAAATAGTCAAGGTAAAATAGGGAGGAATCTAGGATTTTCCCACCATTCACTCGTGCTGTTGACTCCTGCCTTGTGGGCCTCATCTTGGTCAGGAGCTGCCACTCACCTTTTCTCACCTGCAGAGCCTCCACCAACCTATGTGGGAAGATTGACTTCTGTTACCAAGAAGCAGAGCAGAATGCTAAGGGAAGGATAGAAAACCGTTTCTGTTGTATTTCTTCTATACTTGCTCATCATTTGATATTGTGTTTGCTCTCACTTCATTCCTTCAAATCTCATAGACTCTCTGGATTCTGAGTCTCAGACCTTGAACTATGATACATGTGTCTGTCTGTCTCCCGTGGCATCTCATTACTGCTAGATGCTAGTATGGAAATTGGGGAAGAATTAGGCATCAGAATTATAAGTCTGAGTCCAAGTCTCAACTCTTCCACTTTCCTTGCACAGGTAAAGGAAACATTAGGTATTCAAAAATGGCCATTATTATTATGTATGTCACTTCTAAACCCACAACTGATTTATCCATTTTCTAACCCTTTACTTTTGCCGTCCTTGCTTGCTTGCTTTCTTCAAAGCCACCCCTTCTTGATCCTGCATCTCTGTCTGAATCTTTTATCTGATACTCACCCCTGAATCCCCTGCCCCAGCTCTGACAAGATCGTGAATTACAGTTTCATTGTAGAAAGATCTATGGCGAAGAGATGCAGTGAAGTATCAAGGTAATTCCTTTCTAAATGGAAAATGACCATCACAAGTATTTTTATGTCTCAGTATTTCTTTTTAGTGATATTTTTAAAAATTCCTTCAGGACATATAAGAGGAGAAAAAAAGAAATTGAAATAGCAAACTAAGAATGTATGGTGTTCATTTGTAATAAGCAGGAAAGTTAAATATATTTTTAAGGCGATAAAGGAGCTAAATCATAATATAGCTGCCATTTATTGAATGCCTACTCTATGCAATGCAATATACCAGGTGCTTTAAATAAGTTATTGAGTTTACTCGTTGCAAAAACCTTATGAGTGATTAGCACTATTATTATTCTCTTTTACAGGTGAAGAAACCTGGGCCTAGAAAGATTAGTCTAGTTACCTAAAGTCACGTGATCTGTATGTGGTAGAGCCAAGATTCAAACTTGATTTTACTTTTCATGGCATAATGTATTGAATGTAGAACCTGCCTGCAAGAGTTTCCTCAAAGTCTGTGTCACACCAGGGCCACATATAAGCTCCTGGGCTATTCTAACATGAATCAGAAGATATAGGCTAAGTTATAAGAATAAGTTATTATTATAGTAAAAATGTATGCTAAGTTAAACAGACCATTAAAAATGATAAAATTAAATGATAATTGCTGACATTTATTGAACACTTGCCCTATGCCAGGCAGTATTCTAAATGCTTTGTAAGTATCAATTTAGTTTATCCTTACAACAATCCAGTGAAGTACATATTATAATTATTGCCATTTTACAGATGAGGAAATTGAGCACAGAGAGTTAAGAAACATGCTCAAGTAAGGGGCAGTTAAGAATTAATTCTAGGTGGTATTGTACCAGAGCCCACATGTTTACCCTCTATCCAATACAAACTGCCTAATTTAATCCTGTGTTGTAATTCTTTTGAATTCTAATATAAAGTACATTATCTTGTAAAGTTTTAGTTTAAAGGTCTACCTCATAAGCAACAGGGCCTGCTCTTCACCATATGTGTTCATAGTCTGGATAATTCCCTGATGGGGATCCTTTGGAGCAAACATTTCTTATGGAATGTTTTCCATGACTGTGCTATGCGCAACCGCTGGAGCACTTCACTGCTCTACCTCAATGGGATGCCGGCGACTGACTGTCTTTCTATCTACAGTTAATTTGGTGGCTACTGCTATGCCCTCAGGAGCCAGTTGTCTATCATATCCCTGCATTCCCCACACCTTTAGTCCACTCTAAGAACTTGCTCCCCACAGTAGGCCTGTGAGTTTGAGGTTGTATACTCTTTTTTTTTGGAGACGGAGTCTCACTCTGTCACCCAGGCTGGAGTGCAGTGTCGCTATCTCGGCTCACTGCAAGCTCCGCCTCCCAGGTTCACACCATTCTCCTGCCTCAGCCTCCTGAGTAGCTGGGACTACAGGTACCCGCCACCATGCCTGGCTAATTTTTTGTATTTTTAGTAGAGACAGGGTTTCGCTGTGGTCTCCATCTCCTGACCTTGTGATCTGCCCACCTCGGCCTCCCAAAGTGTTGGGATTACAGGCGTGAGCCACCATGTCCAGCCTGTATACTCTTATGTGTTAATCTTCAAGATAATGAATTCTTTCTGCTGTGTATTTTCTTGCCTTAGTATGATAAGGACCAATATTGATCTTCAAAGTATTGTTGTAAATGTTCCATCCAAAGGGTTTAATTTGCTTTGTTGCAGCAGTTTTTACAACTAATATGACATATTCATGTTCTGGGTTCAAAAACCTTGTAATGTTGCTAATACTTGGAACATGTATTAGTAATTAGTACAGTGTCCTGCAACTGCTTTTAGTTCACCTTCCACTTCTCAAGGGACTGTTCAGTAAATAATACATGCTCAATTAATAATAGTTGACATTATTATTATTATTATTATTAGAGAAAAGACATATAAACTTGCAGTTTTACAAGACAGAATATGACTTCACAGGCAAACAGAGGATATTGGCGTCTTCTCTGCCATCCCTTTTGACATCTTACAGAACCTTGGTAAGATTAATTAATTACTCATCTTCCACCGTCCCTGAATGCAAAATAAGGGTGACCTTATTTCAGAGGAAAGGTGACCTCTTCCTCTGAAAGCTTCATGACTTAACAAAAAGTAAGATACACTGAATCATTTGAATACCAACTGTGAAGAATAAAATATTGAGTAATGCTTACTCAGTTCTTTAGACTATTGACCTAGCCATGGAGTTAGCACCAGATCATACTTTCTGCCCTTTCTTGAAGATAAAAATCACCATCAGAGTTGCCAGCCAAGGTAGGAAAATTGAAGAGGAAGGTTACAGTCCTGAAGAGCAAGCACTCATATGGGAGAATTAGGAAGGGCAATATAGAGCGGCCTCAGAAGCTTGGTGAGGAACAAAAGTATAAATGACCAATAACCTTATCTAGACCATAACATATTAAATCTGGCCTTGGCCCAGTCACTCTTAGCTAATAAGGAAATTTCTCTTCAGAACTGTGAATATTATAGTACGACTGAGATGTGCTGCCTGCATTCCCACTTCGAGGCTGAGCCTCTCATTTTCCCAGCTCTGAGCCCAGTCCTTCTCCAGGAATCACCCGCTGCTGACAGAAGCTGCCTCTCACAATGGTCATTCCCCGCCCCCTGAGGACAGCCTCCATCCATGGATAGGTTCAAAGGCTTAGCCTCTTGTCTTGATGTGAGACAACTCTAAAGGACCACCCAGTCGGGCAGAGGCTGCCACACCACAGGTGAACTTCACCCTCTGCCACGCTCTGCTCTGTCACCCCACACCGATGTTGTTCCTGTGGCTACTTACCAATGAACCTCCTGCACACATGTCTCAGAATCTCAGAATCTATTTCTTGGGGAATTCAGCATACAACATATACTACCTTTGCGTTCTAAGGAGCAATTACCACCATTTTCCATTTTAGGAACATCATCAATCATACAATGATCACAAAATTCCCATAACTAAGTGAATTTCCCCATTGACCTTTGTGTGAGCTGCATTTGCCATGCTAGTGATATGTAGCTAACTTCTGAAGTGAAAGTGGCTTGAATCGCCCCCAAATAGGGGAAATATTCTGAGGTGTTGAGACTGGTAAGTTACCGTATTATACTTATGATCGTTTCCAAAACAAAAGAAAAATATGGCAAGCAGTCAATACTCCTTGGCCATTCTGTTAAAGGTTGGTTTGTGACTAGGGAGACTGTATTAGCTCCTGAGGGCTAAATGGCCACAAAGTTGGTGGCTTAAAAAAACAGTCTGGGGGCCAGAAGTCTGGAATGAAGGTGTCGGCAGAGTTGATTCCTCTGAGACCCTGAAGGAGAGTGTTTTTCTGTGCCCCTCCCCTCGCTTCTGGCATTGCCTGCAAACCTTGGTGCTCCTTGGCTTGTAGATGCATCACTGCAGTCTCTGCCTCTGTCTTCATATGGTGAACTCTTCAGTGACTCTCCCGTGTGGCATCTCCTTGTATCAAAAGTAGGCCGGGCCTACCCTAATGGAGTACGACCTCTCACCTAATCTTAACTAATTACATTGGCAAAGGACCTATTTCCACAAGAGGTCACATTCTGAGGTTCTGGATGAACATGAACTTTTAGGAGATGCTATTCAACCCTCTGCAGAGAACAACTGAGGAAACAACCAAGATCTGCTTCCCAGTTGATACCTGCATTTGTGCTGTGGCTCTTTTAATTAACTGTTGTCCTTTTAAAAGAAAATACAGTGAGCCAGATGTGTGCAGTGGGCGCCACCCAATGATAGAAGGCTCCTTGAAGGCTTAATCAATTAGATAATTAGTAGGACCAACAGGGAGTTGGTAAAGCAGCATAAGTAAAACCAGGGAAAGGATCATTACACAGACTCTGACCATTAATTTTTAGTCATACTGAAAAAGGAGCTTTGGGGAAAAGACAGATTTGAAGAGATATTATTCACTCTCATATACTTCATTTTCTAAAGCAACCTCTCATGTGGTAGATGAGTTCACACAATCACATATTAGATAATTTGAGGAAAAGACCTAAAGGAATGCTACACAAGTGTATTTAGTTTGGCCACACAAGGACTCTACATAGGTCATACGCAAGGGTAGCAAGTCCTGTATTGTGAGTTCCAGAGAACCTAGAAATAACTTTGATCCCTGCAGGAAGACCCCAGAAACCTGCAAAAAGCATCCTCTGTCTACTACCATCCTTTCTCTCATTTTTCCCTCTGACCTGACTTGATTATAAAATTAGGGATATTTAAATTTAGGAAATAATGAGGAGACAGCCGGTGAGCAAAGAGGCTTCCCAAGCCACACACAGATACACCAGAACACCCTTAGGGGGCGTTTCTATGCCTATCCATCCATAAAATATTCTTCTGTTTGCTGTGTGAGCTGAAAGGTTTGCGGAGAATATGTCCTTTTTAATGGCTTTGGCCTCTGAGCTTTCTAACACTAGCATTGATCAAATATCATCTTCTGCACAATAGACTAATGTTTGAACTTGGAACTCAGTTCTAGACCAGACACTAGAATACTGGAGCCATACTTTCGGACCAATCCTGAGAGAATGACATCACCCAGGAGAGAAAGATAAGAAAAGATCTTGATGTGTAAGCCTCCTTTATTTACCTGCCATCAATCACCAAAGCAAAGTGGAAGGAAGGGAAAGGGAACTATTAACATTGATCCATATAAAATTGCTGATATTCAATTGGTTTTGACTTTTAAAAATTGCATTTGCAAGTGATTTGACCTAATATAAAATTGTATTTAAACAACTACTTTTTGCCAGGCTCTATACTAAGTGCCTTAATCGTATATTATTCTTTATAATCCTCAATGTAAACTTGCAAGATTGGCGTTATAATCTCTATTTTCTATATAGAAAAGCTGTGGCACAGAAAAGTTCAGTAATTTATTCAAAATCCCATAATATTTGAACCCCCACCCACTTCATGTCAAATAAAGTCATTTGGGTCTGTTGAAGTATTTCTAGACTTTGTAGTAAGATTATTTCCAAACTCTATTGTCAAAATTCTTGAAATTGCAAAGGCTACTCTGTCTACGAACTTCAAGGGACATAGGAGGATGGTTACAGACTGTCAAGAGGATGTCTGTGGTACATGGGATTGGTAATGTAGAAATTAGGCAGTACTTTGAATGTTACTGACAGGTCACAGCACACTGACAGCAACAGGGAAGAAGATATTGTGGAAAATAAGACAACCTCTTGAGAAGGTCATTTCAGTATTTGTATCACTGATGGGGTTTACAGAAAAGCAGTCACTTTATCCAGTGGCAGCTGCAAAGGTTGCATTTATGTAAAGAAACAAATATGTAACAAGCAAGCTGGCATTGGTGGTTTCTGGGACTGGGGAAGAGGAGGGAAAAGAAACCCCTAGGGCTATAGCTGTACATTCATTCACACATTTGCAACTCTATGTGTCTTTAGCATTCTGTGAAAACTGATGTTCACAATGTTGATCATGGAACATCAAGACAATATTAAATTATGTTTAATATATTACAGACTTGTTGAGAAGCAGAGAAAATGCTATTTATTTCAAGCAACTTTGCAGTATTTTTTAACACCCTAAAACGGCAAAGCTTTAGCTCTTGTAGAGTTAATGTTCAGCTTTCTGGGAAAACTCTGCAATCCAAAATGACTTATTCTCTGAGAAATCCAGGTAATTACACACATGCTTTTGTACCAAGTCATATTAAACTCTTTCATTCAAAGTTTCGTCCATGCTTTTGTACTTATAATAGGTTGCGACTGGTATGATAATTACAGTAGAAAGTCATTTATTATGTGAATCTATGAACATCTGATTCTTCATTAAGAATATTGCCAAATCTGCACTTTTATTCTTTCTGCTGACAGTTTTCACAGTGCTTCTTGATTTACTTTTATGATTGAAGTTTCAGGAATAAATGTTTTAATTTAATGTTCCCTCAGTATAACAGATTTGACTAATAGTTTAATAAAGGGACACCGCAAGTTCCTAATAGGGAGAGGTTTGCTCGTGTTCATGAGGGATGATGCACACCACGTCTTGATGAAGGCTGCCCATGACCCACCGTGTGCTGCACACGTCAGGTTCTGTCTTAGCATCTCAGCACATTTTAAGCAGGTAGTGAGAATTCCAGCCATGGTCAGGAAGGATGAGAAGGGCTAATGGGAGACCTGGATATTTTGAAGGGCCTCAGTCTTCCTCTGTTGCCTCTCCTCATCCCTCTTTACAGAATATTTCCTAACACTTAACCTCCCCAATGAACTTCTATCAGTTTCCAATACAACCCATATGTCTTTGCACCTCTGTGTGCATGCCTTTACTTCTGCCAGAAATCCTCCTTCATCATTCTCCTGGTGAACTCCTAGTCATCTTCTGCAAGGTAAAGTCCTTCTCCAGAACTTCACATACCCTCTCCTGCCTGCCTCCCTCCGCTATTACCCCCAGGACTCTGTGCATAACTCTTCCAGTGCATTTGGCTCTAAATTAGTCAGACTTGCATTTAGCTTAAAATGATGCTTCACCAGAGTGGGTACTGTGCCTATGTAGCACTCGACCACCAGTAATGAGCACATTTACATTTTAAAAAGAATTTATCTATCAGCTGTATTCTTATGGTGGCATTTGACATTAATGAATGGCATAATGTGTGTTAGAATGGACTAGCCTGGGAAATAATACCAAGATCTTGATTTTTCTAACTTTCCTGCTGGTTTACATCTATCTATTCTAGATTGAGATTTTGTTTATATCTTTGAGAGTTACCTTGTGCACAATTTGGAAAAGGGAAAACAAATATCCATTTATTCATAAAATATTTCTTAAATGCCTCAGTCTTAGGTGCCAGGGAAAGTCTATTCTCTGCAACATATAATGCTTGCAGTCAGGTCAGATTCCTTGATAAAAGCAGGGAACAAAAATGGGAAGAACAGGCAGGCATTCAGGGGCAGTGTTGATGTGGAAGTGTGGGAAGTTTGGCATTGGGATTAGATTTTTCCTACCCTGAAAACCATCAATAAAAAATCTCTCCTCAAGGCTGAATTTCTTAATTAATTCATATCAAGCCATTAACAGAGACTTTAAAAAATATGGTCTGTGTCCTCAGATATCTATCTTTTGAGTTGAGCATATTCTTCATACGGAACAAAGAACAACTCTAAAGCAAAGTGAAAACTGGACAGAATGGTGTAATAATAATCAATGACTTAGTACTTACTGTGTGCTATACTTCATGTATATATATATTACTCGTTTAATCATTATGATAACAATATGAGTAAGGTATTTTTAGCTCTATTTTACAGATGAAGAACTTGAGGCACAGGAAGGTTAAGTGCTTTAACCAAACTCATGCTTGGATGAGAGCATGGCCTTGAACCCAGGAAGTTGGGTGCTAAAGGTTGTTCTCATAACCACCACGTTGCACTTCTTCTCAATGGTTAGAAAGGAAAAGTTATTTACTCAGAAGTATTGAGAGAGAGTAGAGCAAAGAGGTCCTGGAGTGGCCTAGCATAACCTGGCATAGCTTCTTGCAGGTAGAGAGGTTTAAGCCAATATGGCAGGAATGGTAGATGTTGGCAAGAAGTCTATGTGAATGGAGGGGCCTGAAAAAAAGCCTAAGTCTGGGCATGAGCAAGATGAGAAGTGACTGATTTGGCAGGCACAGTTGTCTCTCACACTTAACAGTACTTTTCAAGGCCAGAAAGGATGTTCTCAATTTTGAAATTCATACGTAAAGTATAGTGGTTAGGTTGCTTTTTGCAATGAGTTGTGGAGAAAAGTACAGGTTGTTACAAATCTAATTAAGATAATGATTTAATAGAAAATCTATTTTAAAGTTTTGAAAAATGCTAACAGGAATCAACTTTTAAGGATAATCTATTCAAAGTCACCTCCTATTAACATTCATATTATTAACCAACTCAGGGCAAAGCATGATTGTATAATAGCTCAAGAAGAGGTAGTGTTGTCTCATTTTACTTTCTGGTACCTAAACACCTAGGGAAAAATAGGTGATAAAACTGAAGCTGTCACAATCCAACCATTTTATTCCCAAAGTCAGTGCCACACAATTAAAATAACTACAAAACTCAGTTTATCTAGATAGTATACTATAAAGATAATCCTTAAATATGGGTATATATGAGTGTCTGTGTTTGTGTGCATGCGTGTGTTTAGTTAGAAATTTTGAACACAGATTGAACGTGGAGGCATTTTAGCAAGGAGAGATATTTAGTAGGATATGAAAATGAAGTTTATGGTTGGAATACCTTCAGAACCTCAAGTGCAGCATCCTGATTCCGTGAAGATTATGTTTTATTCCTTTACCTATTCCCACATGTAATACTTTATTCTCTTTGAATTGGCTTCTAATGCAATTTAACCCTGTTTTTGAGAGTGTCCATCAGCTTAATTTCTTTTATTAATATGAATTCTTCTCCTTCCTACTGAGTAAACCCAGCTAATGTGTTTTTTCTCCTTCATCATTTCATGCAAAACAAAAAGTAAATAAGGAAAGATGTGATTTTTGCTTTCATTTTTTTCCCCAAGCCTAAACAATGGAATCAGAGAATCCGTTTTTGAAATCTGGAATCTTAGTATTTGCTGATCCTATGGAATCAGCACGCTTGATTAGCTGCGAGCCAAAAGCCATCGGGCTCACTTAATACAATACTCAGTAAATTCATTCAGTTTTACTAATGTGACTAAAAACTAAATTTCGTATCCACACTCATTAAACAGCAAATACCAAGTCATGCAAGCTGTTGAAAAAGACTCATTTTTGTTTATAGATGAATTCTGATAAGAATAACATTAAAAGTATTTTAGTAGGGAAATGTTAGAGTGATTAATGTGTAGTTGTTTGCATTTTTAATATTTCACTCATCTATCAGATTAGTATTTGTGCATACTGTCAGAATTTATTCTGTTCTTGTCAAAATACTTATTACTGCTGACAGGTATAACATACCCACATTAATCCTTAATTCCTTGATTCAATTTTCTAATTGCTTTTTTGGCATGCGATGGTGGCCATTTAGTCTTATGTGATGTATTCATCATATGGTATAAAACTGTTCTTTAAAAATTAGATGTGCCATTTAAAGTAACTGAGCAGGAAGAAAAAAATACTAAGGATTGGAAATTTTAAATTTCACCACACTTACACAAACTGTTAGATATTGGTATGTCACAGATTCTGGAGGTTGTCCATAAACCATAGTCACAGAATGTTAAAGAGGAAAGGGACCTTAAAAATCATCCAACCTACCTGTTGGGGAAAACTGACTTAGTTTTCCAACTGGGCAAACTGACTTAGTAACAAGCCCAGGATCACACAGCTAGATAGTGGGAGAGCTGGTCTGAGGACTCATATGTTCTGATCACTAGTCAGAAATGGGGTAAGTATCTGCATATAATTGTTATAACTGGTATTCTAAATTGATTTTTACTATTAATAGTCAGGCCGAGAGAATGAGAGACTCCTTAGCTTCTTAAGCTATATTTTTTAGTAATATTGTACAGTGGCTGAAAGCCTAGATTGTAGAATCAGAGTTTCAATCCTGGATCTGCCCCTCACTAGCTGTCTTACCCTGAGAATACCATCTGACCTGTCTGAATTTCAATTACTTCATCTGTAGGAAATGGAAAATAACAGTATCCTGCTAATAGGGTTGCTATTTAGATTACATACAATAATCCATGTAAAAACTTAGCATAGCACTAGGCATCTAGTAAGCACTCAGAAAATGTTACATATTATTATTTTTAGTGTTTTATTATCCCTTTAATATCCAAATTTGGAGAGAAACTTGGTCATGCCTTATCGCTTATTTCACCATGTGACCTCTGTGACAACTTGATTTACTCATTCATTGACTCTTTCACTTACCATGTGCAATGCACTCTAGTAGATGCTATAGGTAAGACAAACAAAAATCTAACATAATATATGCCTTGCAGAAGCAGAGCTATACAACATGTATATCAATAAGTACAATAAAACATTGGTAGACATAGGTCCCAAAAAGGCGGCACAAGCACCATGCTTGGACATTTCAAAGAGAGGAAGTGAGCACAGGGGATATAGGGATGAATAAGGAACAAGACCTGTTTTCAAGGAGCTTGATGCAATGGGAAATAGACATTTACCCAGCTGTTATTCAAAGTAGAAAATAAAGAGGGCCACAAAAAGTAAAGTTAAAGAACTAAAGAGGGAGAAACTAAATATTTCAGATCAGAGAAGGCTTTATAGATGAAGTGACACGAGTTGGCTTTGAGGGATGCATAAGATCAGGAACATTGGAGACCTGTGGGAAAGATGCCTTAGACAGTAGGAAGACTAAGAGTGAAGAAGGCACAGATGACTCTGAAAATCCTGGGAACAGTTGAACAGTTACTAATAGCACTTAATTTGACTAAAACATAGAGCTTGTGCAGAATAAAGGATGTGATTAGATGAGTATGTAGGGAATGTCATTTTGGACTCAAGCCTCTTTTGACCCACAGACATGTTCTGTTGGTCAGCACACATTTTAAGAGTTAATGTCTTTTAAAAAGTTATACTTTCTAGTTAGTACCCGCTACATTTTATTGTCTTACTCTAGAGGATAAGTCAGTCTTCCTACCTATTGCAGGTAATATAGCATAAAGTTAAGCATACAAGCTCAGAAGATAGACTGCATTGGTCCAAATCCTGGTTATACCACCTATTAGGTCTACAACTTTATTTATGTCACTTGAACTCTTAGACCTTCAGTTTCATCATCTGTAAAATGGAAATAGTCAATGCCTCATTGGGTAGGTATTGATACCAGGCATATAGTAAGTGCTTAATAAATGTTAACTATTATTACTCTGTTACCCGCCTGTGCCTTGAAGTGAGTTAGTTTACAAGTTCTACTTTGGAACTACTGAAAACGTTTTTGAGAAAGGATGTGACATCTTTTTAATCTTGAGTCCTTGAATGTTCTACTAAACCCCACTTAAATTATAATGACTGGTCCAAGGACATCAGATAATTCTGTTAAGCCCTCAGCTGCTGGAATACGGTTTCTAGTGATGGGTCTCAGTGTGATTTACAGAAGTGAATCCCTCACTCACCATTGGAGAGGGCCAGTGGAAGAAGAAACAAGTAACCAGCTTTACCCATTGATGTTTTCCAAACGTGCAGTGATTCACGTAGCAGCAGTTTCCCAGGATTGATCCTGAGCTCAAATGAAGGCCTCATTTTCAGAACAAATTATTATGAGTTTTAAGAACTATAATCTTGAAAATCTCCATGATTCTAGAAGCTTCTCTGGTAATTTTTTTTCTGTTTGTAAGAGCTGAAAAATGGAAAGCATTTAATATAGAATTTTTGCCCCTAAAACAGCAACTTGAAAATAAGAGTACAATAGCTTTAAAAACACTACAGTGAACAAAACAAGTCTTTTTAAAAGTGCTGTGGGCTTAATACACAAGGACTGCTAATTACATAACTGTCAGTGATGTTTTCTAGTAGAGCCTAATACCAACTTCTTGCAGTACAACAAATATGAAAATGCCTTGAAGTAAATCACAGTTGCTGAGTGCTGTGGGCAAACAAACCCAGGCTTTATCTCTTTGAAAGGCAGCAATGGAAAGTACATGATAAATTGCACAGCTCAGTGAACATGTTATGTCATTGTGAAATGATTTTGATTCATGGTTATGTAGTTATCACGAAACAACTGACAAACCTCAGGGTATCAGAAACATTATCATTCGTGGGGTTTTGCTATTTTCTGTTGTAAAATTCAAGTGCTATAAAGTGATTTGTTTGGTTTTTTTGTATATAAAATTCTGTATTGAAAGTGATATTTGCCACACACTCTCTGGAAATAATTTTTAAATTATGTGAATTTCTTCCAGAAGTTATCAAAGAGCTGAGCTAGTAACTAATATTTTAAAAAGGATGAATAATTCATATTTTTGTTAATATCCTTTTATTAAAATTCTTTTACCTAAAAATAGACCAAGTTGTAAGTCAATTTGATTTTTTTAAATAGAAGTATAATCTCCTTTTATATAGTTTATCAATATACAGAAATTTCTGAATGTTTTCTTTACAATAGCAGTAGAACTAAGAATGAGAGAGTAATTTTTTAAAGGAAGATTTTGTAGAAGTAGCTTTTATGCAGGCATAATTTCCTTTCCACTTTTGAGATATTCTACTACACTGTCCTTATTTGTTGCTAAGTCTCTGAAGTTTAAAGTGTTAATTAGGCCATATTCCACCTGAAGATTACTTATTTTTTATTAATTTTTTTCTCCATTGATGCTGTTGATGTTTAAACACCAGTAGTTGATGTTTTAAAATGTTTTCTGCTTGTGTTAAAAGCAGCAGAAAGATAGCCGGGCAAAAAGATCAAAGTGATGTACTACTGAACCATTTGTTGTTTTGCTCAGTCTCCTAAAGCAAGACCCACTGTTTCTCAACTTTTTAATATAAATATATAATTCTACTGTTCTAATTTTTGCAGTCAAGTTTTTTTTTTTTTAACATGCCTTTGGATATGCTGAAGAGTATCAGTTAATATGTTGAGAGTTTAAAAAGAAAAACAAAGAAAAGCTTGCCCGTTGGTAGAAATGATTGATTGTTTCTTAGGTATGGTTTTTCCAATATATCACTCTCATTTAAACCCTGAGTTTATTTTATGTTCTGTTAGTATGTTTTAATCAATTGACCTTTATATATTGTTTGCATTTATTAAATTAAAATAACTTTTGGTAGCCTGTAAATATGATTTGAAACATTTCATAGTATTTTTCTTTTAGCCTTGGAATATGACAAACCTATTCTCTAAATATTTACCTCATTGGAGAATATCTATGTACTTATGCTAATTTTGACTTAACATTTTCAAAAATAAGTCTGTTAAATTAAATGTAAGCTTTAAAGTGTAAAACCATAGATCATGTAACTTGATACAAGTATTGCAACATGGCTTACAGCATTTTCTTGGAACATTTTTATGCCCTTTACTTCCACCACCATGTCCACTTTCACCTTTATATTGAATACTCCCAAAATGTTATCTATATGAGGATAATTTTAAAACATGAGATTTATGTTGCTATAAAGGAGAAATCCTTTATAACCACATAAAACCGTTGTCACCAGAAATTTCAGTCTAAGTTTTACATGAAAGCAGACATATTTTATCTTTAATGCCTCATTAAACTTTCTAGAAACGGCAGTATTCTAGAATATTCTAGGTGAATGACTGCATATGTCTGTATTTCTTCTGAAAAGTTTAAATATCATCAATGAAAAAAACCTGAACAAATCATTTGTTCTAATAATTAAAGCCATGGTACTTATTCTTCCATTTAATTTTGCCTTTACTAGGAAATGTTGCTTTGATATATCAACCATGTCTCTTCTACAGCTCTTTAAATAATGGCCAAAACTAACATTCCTAGGCTAAATTGATAGCCTCACTATTCCAAAGATCACATTGTGTTTCATTCCAAATTTCATATGTGGATTTGTATACACATGTGTGTACTTGTGCATACGTTTATGTATACTTGTGTGGAGGTGCATGTTTGCATATGCACACATGTCATGGGCATGCATTGTGTGATTAAGAATGTGAACTCAGGAGGCAGCCTGCCTGAGCTTAAATGCTAGCCCAACTACTTCTTCCTAGCTATACAAGTCCTAGCAAGCTTTTTTAACCTCTTGCTTCAGTGTTCTCATGTTACAGAGTTGTTGTGAGTTTAAATAAGTCAATATATGTAATGCACTTTGAACACCTAATCCATAGTAACAACTTAGTAAAATACTAGCTATTGCTATTATTATTATTATTATATATTTACTCTATGTTATTTCTAAAGTTATTTATACAAGTGCATTGGTGGGTGATTAGTAAGTAGGTATTTCAATAAAACAGTATTAAAGATATGCCAGCCTGATCTCACTTTTACATGTGGATTCTTAAAAAAAGTCAAAGACATAGAAACAGAGAATAGAACAATAGTCACCAGGGACAGGGAGCGGGAGGATATGAGGAGATGTAGGTCAAAGGGTACAAACTTGCACTTATGTGGGATTAATAAGTCTATAGATCTAATGTAAGCAGGAGGACTATAGTTAATACTGTTGTATTGTATACTGAAAATTTGCTAAGAGAGTGTATTTTAGGTGCTCTTCCCACCAAAAAATAGGTAACTGTATCAGGTGATGAATATGTTACTTAGATTGACTGTAGTAATAATTTCACTATGTATACATATATCAAAACATCATGTTGTACACTCTGTAGACAGTAAAAATAAGAAAATTAAGATAAGCCAACAGAATATTTTGAATTGTGATCACTTAATTGGATAAACTACACTGTGTTGTACATCATTGGTGAGAGGAAAAAATTGGGAAAAAGGAACAAAAGTTGCATAACTTTGTGGCTCACAAGCTGTTCGTCAAATATAGTGAAATTTGTTGATTTATTCAAATGTAGGCCACGTGCACATCTATAGTGTGCAAGGAGCTAGTGTTAAAATAACACATGGTGTGTCCTGAACAAGTAGGAATGTACAGCACAGCTACCTAAAGGATAGATAAGATGAAAATTAAAATAGCAATGCTATGTCAATTGTGCAAACTTAAAGTGGGTTTTCTTTTTCAGGGGGCACCCAAGCCAATCGCCATTGAACCTTGTGCTGGGAACAGAGCTGCTGTTCTGACTGTGTTTCTTTGTCTACCACGAGGATCATCAGGTGCCCCTCCCCCTGGGCAGTCAGGTATGATAAATGAGGAGCCTTCAGCAGTTAAGCAGAACTTGTAGACTGAACAGAAGAAATAAACAATGCTACTAAGTAGCACAGTAAGGATCTTTGCAAGGTTCTAATTTAGAGCATGGTAAAATTTTATGAGAATACAAACTTTTACCCAACTATCTAGATAGCTGCATTGTTATAAATGGAGATTTCCCAGTGTTTCTCTGAAAAACACATGTTGAATATGTGTGTATTTCTGTATAATACACACATGTATGAATGTTTACACATACACCTGCATTAATTGCTGGTATTACAATGAGAAATCTCATTAGCAGGGCCACCGTGTTCTAGACCCTTCCAGCCAGCTTCCTTTCTTCCGGTATGTGTGGCATGTTGGAAACCAAATTATAAATATGATTAGAAATTTGCTTTGTGAATATGGAACCAAACTGGGGAACATGTATGTTTGGAATGTTGAGTGGCATCAGAGGATGACAGCTTCATGCAATCATCTCAGTAGGTTTAAGATATGCCCTTGCTTTCAGCACCAACTGGAGTTCATGGGCCAGGGGAACCCTCTGTCTTAGGTGGGCACAGCCAGCCTTTGTTCTGAGCCTTTTCCTGTAGGAAAAGCATGTTTTTGATTTGAGGATAATTATACCTGTCCTCTTAGACGTCTGCTCATTGCAGTGGTGTTGTCCACATTCTAAGCATGCTCAATGTGGGATATAAATCATACTTAAATTGCAGACCACACTTATTTCTTCTCTCTTTTTGCATATACTATTCCATCTTTATAATTTTGAATTTTTCTGTCTCCTGATTATTTTCTCTCTCCAACCACTCTGGAATGAATGCTTTTTGAGGGCAAGGGTGATTTCAAATCTGTTTTTCTCTTCAATTCCCCTTAAGCATAAAATAAAATGCCAGCAATCTGGCAAGTTCTCAATAACAGTAACTGATGATGAACTGGCCTCCTTGCTTATTTTATCTTTTCTTACTTCCCTACTTGGCTTTGAATTTGTTCCTCGCTTTCTTGACTTGTGTCCAACCAGACACAAAAAATGGAAAATGTACTACTTTATGCCTTGTAAACGTTAGGTTTACAGAATTTTTCCCATATATGGGAGCAAAGAGTTTCCAACACCTTCAGATTCATCATTCATGGTACCTGATGATATCTTATTGCAGGAATTTCTATACAAAGTTCATTTATGGATGTTTATTCAAAGAAATAAACATTTTCTGCACCTTTTCATACATTGAATGAATGTCTTGTTCTTTTCCTTTCAGCACCTCTGAGGTAAATGGGATGCAATAAGTAAAATAGTTTGGCACTGGTCAGATAAGATGGATAATTATAGGTACTTGCACAGCTAATGGAAGTATTGTTTTAAAACTGGGATGATTTCCAAAACAAACACTTCACTAATGAAAACAAGTCTGTGTGATATACATCAAGGTTTTTCTCGATCCTTCACGAGATGGGCAGACTGAAGGCAACTGCCAATTCTCTGTCCCTTTAACCTTTGAAGTCCTTTTTGACTTATATGAAAGAGACAAGTAGCAGTGTGAACCATGACCTCAGCTGTGTTTTCTAACAACTGGATTATGATTACTAATGGTAATGTTATCTTAGATATGCATAGTACTTTACTCTTTCTAAAATGTTCTTCTATTTTTCACATGTGATCCTCATGACAGGGCTGTGAGATAGATGTTATAAGAGGGGAGTGAGATGTAGAAAGCACTGTATATCTGCACTCAAGGAATAATTGGGAGAGGGGATACTAGAGTGTAGAGCAAAAGAATAAAAATTACTTATTGCTAGCATTCCAGGTAATTTTTCCTGATGATCTGTAGCAGAGAGCCTGTCTATAATAAACAACCCATGTCTTTACAAAAGCAAGCATTTGGATGAATACTGAAAATGTCAACAGGGTTGATAGAGCTAGAAAAAAGATTGAAATAGCTTACCATACTTTTTACAGAGCCTGAGGATTAAACTATGATGAGTATCTGTGTACATAATTCAGGATGAGCTTGTTCTTTGTTTTCTAAAAACAATCTAGTAGATTTTTCAAGCTCTTACAGAAATAAGACAGTGGTTCTACTCTTTAAATTGCAGCATTATCTGTTATCTCCATCAATTTGGAAGATGGGTAAGATGGGTAGATGGACTGATATGTCATAAAGCAAGTAAAGTAAAATGTTAATGGTAGGATCTAGGTGCTAGGAATACTGGTATTCATTATAAAATTCTTTTAACTTTGATACATGTTTAAATATTTAATAATAAAATGTTGGGAAACAATAAAATAAAATATCTTGACTTCACTGCAAGAAAAAAGGCAATATCTGTAGAGAAAATTTTTTCCAATATCATCATCTAGGTTTTCCCTGAACAAGAAAAATACTGACACCGATCTATGAACTAAATGACTATTTTTTTCACTCCTCATCCAAATATTTAGTGTATACACAGCCAATTAAAACTTAACACATTTGAGAGGAAATATATTCCAATGATTATTTGGGAACCATATTGGCTCTTGGGAACCAAATGCTGACACTGGTTATCTCATTGTTGAAGTTTAGTTTATTCTATATCTTTACAGAAAGTCCTTATATATGCCTGTGCTCATCCCAGTGCCCTACACATAGAAATCAGTTCATAAGTTATTTTGGTGATGATGATGACAATGATAGTAGGCTGGAAATGTGACCTTTAGCAACCACTTGACTCTATGAGCTTCAGTTAATTTCAGTAAAATGAGCAACTGGGTTCAAATTAACCCTTTCCCAGATTCCTCTCCTAGAAGCCCTGTGTTCTGTTGAACCTCCTCCACTATTTGTGCAGGGTGACAGGTTGGGGGAGTTGAGGAGGAGGTAGAGGCGGAGCTTCATTGGCAGGCTCCTGACCCCACCCCCACTGTGTGAAGGACAGGGTGCCAGGGGTCTTCTCTTGGCTGTTGAGCTATTTATTTCTCCAAATGTTAGTGTTTCTGTTCAGTTATTAAATTAGCATTCATTAAGAGTCTTCTTATAGCTTAAAAGTCTTCTTGTAGTACTTTGCATAATCTCAAATTTTTTTTATCAGGCTCCTTGTTTGAAATGTAGCTTACTAAATTTTTTTTTATCAGACTCTTTGTTTGAAATGTAACTTACTAAATGTCAGTGTCATGTGTACTCTCCGTTGGCATGAATAAGAGCATTTAAGGAGGTTGAGCCTGAGGATCGGCAAAGGCAGAAGCATCCTATGAGCATGGTGGATTTCTCTCATACAGTGGATTTCAACCCTGAAAATGAGTGACAGAAATGCACAGGAACTACTTTGGCCATCTCTTTTCAGGAGCAGCTAGTGATTTTTTTTTTTAATTTAAAAAATAGCATTATCTTTGGATTTGATTTTCTTTCCACCAGCAATTGCTTCAGCAATATGTGGCAAGTAATACTTAGACGTGGCCATTTTAGTTTCTTTCTGAAATGTGTGAACTCCCTTCTTTATGGCTTTTGTCTTAACCAGAGGTCAAAAGAAAAACTGTGCCGACTCATCCCTTAGATTACCCATGCACTAATCTCTTTTTAATATAATAAATTTAGGTGCTTGGGAGAAATTCTCCCTTTAGGGGGCTTAGAATAGTAAGGCAAAAGATATTAAGTAGGCTTTTTGGCATTCCTAGAGCTGGACTAATTAGGTTTCCTGCTCCCCCGCCCAGTAAACCTGCTGCTTCATTTCTGTATTTTCTGTGAGCAGCCATGCCAGACTCTTTGGTTAAGGTGGGATTTATGCTGTTGTTTATGCCTATGTTCACTGTGCAGCCACTTTGTCTTCTGATCTCAAAGTGGTTGAAAGATTGACATCGCCATGAAAACAGGACACATTAAGTAACTCTCCTGCATGACACTAAACAACCAAGCATGTCTCCAGTCACCCCGGACAGCATGGTCCCCGAGCGTTTTAGAGGCACATTAAGATGAAATGTGGACGGAGTAAATAGAGCTCTTCAGAAGCATAAATTGAAAATGATAATGATTGCTGTCACTTTGTGATGGAAGATTATGGATTTCATAGTTTATGGATTCTTCCTAATGAGAAGCAGATTAACTTTTCTCACTGGATCAAAAATCCCAATGGCCCAAATCTCCACTGCTGAAAAGAAGCTATGTGCTACAACTGGAAGTAGAATTTTGCCATGATCCTGCCTCATAGATGATTGACTATACCATTACCAAAAGAATACTACTAGAAAGTCTAAGGTTTTGAAATTTTTAAGTTTTCTACATTAGCCTTAGAAGTTTGGGCAGGATGATTAGATTGTTTTGAATAATCTAGAAATATTACATAATGTTTAAAATAATCATTTTCCCACAGTGTCATGGATGTCTTTCTTGTTTATAATGATAACAATAAGAGAACTTTGGTTTAATTTCATGAAAAGAGGAAAAGGAAAAAGAACCAGGCATTATATTAAGTGCTTTATATATTCATTGGTGTAACCCTCTTAATGATTCTGTGGAGATGATTATCCCACTTTTACTATTTAGAAAACCAAAACTCTAGAGAGATTAAATGACTTCCCAGGGTAAATACAGCTAGTGAGTGAGTGAGCCAGAATTCAAACCCAGGGACATTGGCTCCTCAGCCTGTGTGACTCTCCCTCATCACTGTGCTCCTGTGGATAAAGATAATGGAGCATAGCCCTTATTCCTAAAAAACCTTTAAACCCAAAGTCAAGGAGGAAGGCCCTAGAGGGTCTCTGCTAAGCAGTGGGCTTATGGTAGTAAGGACAATTTTATCTTTGCCGGTGACTTCAGAAATTTGGTGAAATGCAAATCTCTGCATGCCATGGCGCATCTACTAATGAAACTATGACTCAGCATATGTAATAGGAAGAAGCCCATGAACTCACAGGAAAAGAAATTAAACTCGTACATCTGAGCTCTGGACTTGGAGCCACAAGCCCTAAGATCTAGACCTAGCTCTGTCACTAACTAGCAGTGGGACCATGGGCAAGTCTTTTAGTCTCTGGGTCTTCTGTTTTCCCATGCAAAAAATGATGGGGTTAGATTAGATTCCTAGGATGCGTTTCACTCTAACCCCATTGCACGGTTTAATACTGCAAATTATGCTAAGTCATGCCAGTTTGGGGTGGGGAGAGCAAATAACTCGCGTCTAAGTGGTACTTTAATTTATCTTTTCAGCTGCTCAGAGCCATTGGGAAACTATTTTCATATGTATTGATTATTAGTGACTAAAAATAGTTAGCATTGCTCCTTAAATTTAACAAAATCTTAAAATTGTGTTAATGAAATCTTCTTAGCATGTTTGAAAGAGGTAGGTGGTTTAGAGTGCCCCCATTTTCGAAGTGAGTAAAAAGAAGCTAACACTACCAGTGAGAGGTACATTTCCCGTAATCTCAGAGATGGATGGGAAATGGAGTCCAGGTCTGCTGGCTCACAGTGTAGTACTTTCTCCTCTGAAGACAGTTTTTTAAAGCAAATTTCCAGTTTCTAGCAGCCTCTGAAATTTCTATCCCTTCAGACTTTGTTTTTCTTTTATAATTCTGCCACCGTATCTTCACACTTGTAGAAATACATCTGTTGATATAATCTTAGCACTTTCTTTGTTAGAGGTGGCTAGAATAAGAAATAGAACTACTGAATTACATCAAAACTTCATTATAAAAATCTGGCATGTTAGTTGCCCTTTAACCTCAAATATAAATATTGTTTATAGCCAGTGTATGTGTCTTCACAAAGAAGAAAGAAACAGTGGCATTCATGGTAAAATAAACTAGAAAATTAGGCAGATAGCCCAGGAAACAACAGAGATAAGAACAAATATCTGAGATTCTTGCTAATAAATATGACTCTGTGTCAAAAAATATCTGATATTAAAAGACCTTAAAATCAACAGAAGGAAATAATTTTCCCTTGTTTCCAAAATAGAGTTATTGTGAATCCTCCCTTGCTACTCTTACTCATTCAAGAAACGTGTAAACGTATCTATTATATGGCAGCACTGGATCTACTATAGTGAACCAAACAGAGTTCCTGCCCTCATAGAGGTTACAGCCTATGCAGAGACAAACATTCATGCAAATCAACGCATGCAAATCAACTCATACTTACAAGTTGTGTTAAAGTGCTATGAACAAAGAACAGAGAGGTGAAGTAAAACAGATGTACAATTGCTAAGTTTAATATTTGTCCACAGCAGTAATCGAGTGATAAACATAGTCATTAAAATGCCCTTTCCTCAATTCTAACATCTCTGTAGTGTTTGACTGTCGATTATTCCCCACTTCACCTCCCCACGTTCTGGAAACTTTCCCTTCCTCTGTTGTTTTGTGCCTTGACCCATCACAGGTACCCACTTAGAATTCACTTAGCGGCAATGGCTGTAGAGCACCTCCTTTCTGTGCATCCTCAGCTTCGTCTGCCCCTTGCATACAGGCTTTCCCCCAGGTCTGATCCTTAGCCAGCTTCTTTTACCCTTTCCACTCATTTAGGGAAAACTTCTTTGCAGCTAACTGCCAATCCTGTGGGTCTTCAGCCAACACCTCTCACATGCTGAGCACCGGCATCTCAACCTGGATTTCCTCCCGTTCAGATAAAAAGTCAGCCTTCCTTCCCCCTTTCCTCTATCACCTCCCACCATTCCCCGGACCAGCTCTTCTCCCCTGACTTGCCTGTTTTTGTAAAGTCTGTTTCGGAGTGGCTCAAGTTTGAAACCTTCAAATTAGCCTGTCTTCTCTCTCTCTGCCCTTTTACATCTCAGTAATCATGAAGCTCCATAGGTTTTACCCCTGGAGCGGACAGGGAAGACATCTTATTTTTTCCATTCTTATTCCCTCCATGCTTTGTTCTGGGAGTGGTTGCTTCTCACCTGGGTTGCTCCCAAAGGAAAGCACAGCTCTAATCATATCACTTCCTCATACTTTTGCAGACTTTTCATTGCCTGTTGAAATAGGTCCAGACGTTTACTCTGGCATGAAGGGTCCTCTCTGACCTCTCCTCAACTTCCCGTCCGGGTTTAGCACCTCAGAGTCCTAAGCCTACCTGCGCAGCACCACTGGCTACATGGGGGTCCTTGGACAATTATTTTTAAACTCTCAGGCCTTCAGTTTCTTCATCTACAACATGAGAAGAATGACTAGATAAATATCTTTGTGATGGCTGCTGGGCCTATCATTCCATACATATTTTTCTTATGATTCTCTGAGTGCAGGTGTGGTCTGCCATACTGTTGTTTCTTGTACCTGAAATCCTCTCTGTTAGCTGCTTGTTTTCAAAGCCTGGTTCAAATGGTATTTCCTCTTCCATGAGACCTTTTCAGTCCCCTCCGTACAAATGTGACCTCACTGTCTTGAAATCCCATGCCTTCTAACATATATCTGCACCTTCTAACATATATCAAACTTGCTGTGTTCTTTTCATTATTCCCCAGTAGTAAGCTCTCTGAAGGCAGTGGCTGTATCTTATTTTATCTTTGAATCCCTAGCTGCTAACAAGTTTCTGGTACTTAATAGTTGCTTGATAAATATTTAATTGATGAATAAAATTATCTTACAATTTTGGAGACTCTTCACCATAAAAGATATGCAAAAGATGTATACTCCACAAATGTCTACTTTACAACGTAAAATTTCGCTTCAAGCCCACAACCCCTATAGACTGGATTTTGTGTTTTTATATTTCATGTAAGATGGATCAAGCTACATATCTCAGGGATAGAAATCAAGCCCCAAACTGTACTTTCAATGGAATACATCTATGAAAACTAACTTGTTTAGATTTAAGGTTCAATGAACATGAGAATATTAGGGAAAGATGACACAAAACAATAAAGCAATTTATATTTCCAATGTAGCATGTCTGAAACCAATCATAGAGATCTTCTGTTTTCATGATTTGAATACTGATTTATTCCTTGGATAGTAATTTTTTTAACTATTTTATTTAAGTTTGAAAGAGCCCAACTCAGTTCTACCCTTTATGACCAGAAAAATAAATTACTTTGAATTTTATGGAAATGTCCACATATTAGTTATACTCAGGACAGATAACCTCACAAAAGATAACTGGCAATTAAAAAGCATCAATTGTTGGTGGTGTCATTAAAACATACTGGTTGGAAGACCGGGCGTGGTAGCTCACGCCTGTAATCCCAGCACTTTGGGAGGCCAAGGCGGGTGGATCACCTGAGGTCAGGAGTTCAGGACTAGCCTGGCCAACACAGTGAAACCCATCTCTACTAAAAATACAAAAATTAGCCAGGCGTGGTGGCAGATGCCTGTAATCCCAGCTACTGGGGAGGCTGAGGCAGGAGAAACACTTGAACCCAGGAGGCAGAGGTTGCGGTGAGCCAAGATTGTGCCATTGCACTGCAGCCTGGGCAACAAGAGCGAAACTCCGTCCCAAAAAACAAAACAAAACAAAACATAAAAACAAAAAAGCCATAAATACTGTTTGTTGTGAATCTATTCTTTGCACCATAGTGTTCTTTGAGTTACTATAACCCTACAGGGCAGTAGACCCCAACCTTTTGGCACCAGGGACGGGTTTCATGGAAGACAATTTTCCCACAGACCTGGGGATCAGCGGCAGGAGTGATGGTTTTGGGATTAAACTGTTCCACTTCAGGTCATCAGGCATTAGTTACATTCTCATAAGGAGTTTGCAACCTAGATCCCTCACATGCACAGCTCACAATAGGGTTCATGTTCCTATGAGAATCTAATGCCTCTGCTGATCCAACAGGAGGTGGAGCGCAGGCTATGATGCTCACTCACGCCCACCCATGGCTCACCTCCTGCTGTGAGGCCCAGTTCTCAATAGGCTACAGACTGGTACTGGCATGCAGCCTGGGGTTGGGGGTCCTTGCTATGAGGTATGTACAGTTGACCCTTGAACAACATGGGTTTGAACTGTGTGGGCTCATTCATATGCAGATTTTCTTCTGTCTCTGCCACCCTGAGACACCAAGACCAGCCTCTCCTTTTCCTCCTCCTCCACTTACTAAAAATGAAGACAATTAGGATAAAAATCTTTATAACGACCTATTTCCACGTAATGAATAGTAAGTATATTTTCTCTTCTTTATGATTTTCTTAATAACATTTTCCTTTTTCTAGTTTACTTTATTATAATAATACAATATATAACATATACAACATACAAAATGTGTGTTAATCAACTGTTTATATTATTCATAAGGCTTCTGGTCAACAGTAGGCTATTAGTAGTTAAGTGTTCAGGGAGTGAAAAGTTATACAGGGACTTTAACCTGAACATCTTGTTCAAAGATCAACTGTGTTACCACTTTTCTTTCACATATGAGAAAAATGAACTTGTGGATATTAAGTAACTTGCTTATAGCCACATAGTAAAGAATTATGGAGCAAGAATTTAAAACCAGAAAACTTTTACATCACAGTGCTTTTTATAGATGTTTTTGTTTTTGTTTTGCTTTTTCATTTCTTAGCTATAAGAAAGACCATTAGCTGTTTGTGTTTTGAGGATAGCACAAGGGTTTTCTTTTACTGACCACTGTCACTCTAAAATGACATGCTCATGATCCTCCCATTTCAGACTTTTAAATTTATCTTTCTGTCACTTTTAATTGTGAGAAATTGATTAATATGTAAAGGAAACAAAGAGGAAAATAAGGATGAGAAGCTTAAAGAATAGTGAACATGGGCCCGGCGCAGTGGCTCCCACCTATAATCCCAGCACTTTGGGAGGCCATGGCAGCCGATCACAAGGTCAGGAAGATCGAGAACATCCTGGCTAATACAGTGAAACCCTGTCTCTACTAAAAATACAAAGCACTAGCCGGGCATGGTGCCTGGTACCTGTAGTCCCAGCTGCTTGGGAGGCTGAGGCAGGAGAATGACCTGAACCCAGAAGGCGGAGCTTGCAGTGAGCCAAGATCACGCCACTGCACTCCAGCCTGGGCGACACAGCAAGACTCCTGTCTCAAAAAAAAAGAATAACGAGCATGGCTAATTAAACATGCTGCAGAAATAAGTCAGTCTTAAAAGTTAACTCAAGAATACTTTCAAGGCTGAGCAATTAGAAACAAACTCACATGAAAAATCAGAATTCATGGAAATGAAAAATGAGACCGCCAGCACTGAAACATGACCAACACATTTTTCTTTTCTTTTTTCTTCTTTCCCACCTGCCACCTCTTTCTGGTATTGCTGGAATTGACTGGTAAATAATTAATGTGGTCAAAGAGGAAAATAGGAAAAAATTAAAACTCGTCAAGACAACTTACAAAGCCAAAGAGGAAAATCAAAATGTGTTGCAATAACCAAGCTGCCTCTGAAGCAACAAAACAACACAACAAGAATGTTGTGGGTATGAATAAAATGTTAAAGGTCAACCATTGTGAAAGACAGCATGGCAATTCCTCAGAGATTTAGAACTGGAAATACCATTTAACCCAGCAATCCCATTACTGAGTGTTTATCCCAAGAAATATATATAATTCTGTTATAAAGATACATGCATGCATATGTTCATTGCAGCACTGTTCATAATAGCAAAGACATGGAATCAACCCAAATGCCCATCAATGATAGACTAGATAAAGAAAATGTGGTACATATACACCATGGAGTACTATATAGCCATAAAAAGGAATGAGATTATGTCCTTTTCAGGGATGTGGATGAAACTGGAAGCCATTATCCTCAGCAAACTAACACAGGAACAGAAAACCAATTACTGCATGTTCTTACTTATAACTGAGAGCTGAACAATGAGAACATATGGAAACAGTGAGGAGAACAACATATACTGGGGCCTGTTGGGGGAGGGAAAGAAGGGGGAAGAGCATTAGGAAAAATAGCTAATTCATGCTGGGCTTAAAACCTAGGTAATGGGTTGATAGGTTCAGCAAACCACCATGGCACACATTTACCTATGTAACAAACCTGCACATCTGCAACATGTACCCCAGAACTTAAAATAAAATAATATAAATGTTAAGGATAAGTTTGTGAGTTCCTTCATTATTTCTTGTGATAGCTAACACCTTGGTTTATATAAAACTGCCAATTAGTAAAAAAAAAAAATTACTTTTAATTGGTTATGAATTAAATAGTCCTGCTTTACATAGGTTTGGGAGAATTTAAAAGAAGGTTGCTGCCTTCATTACATCAGGCTGCTTATAGACGCTAATAAAATATTAGAGTCTAGGTGACTTAAACAACAAACATTTGTTTCCCACAGTTCTGGAGGCTGGAAAGTCCAAAACCAAGATGCCTGGCCAATTTGGTGTCTGGTAAGGGCCCTTTTCCTGGTTTGCAAATGACCACCTTCTAGCTATATCCTCACATAGCGGAGAGAAAGGACTCTGATTTCTTCTTATAAGGGCACTAATCTCATCATGAAGCTCCACCCTTTTGACCTGATCTAAACCTAATTAGTCCTCCCCAAAGACCCCCACCTCCAAATACCATTATATCAGGGATTAGTGCTTCAATGTATGAATTTGGTAGGAGGTGGGGCACAAACATTCAAAGACAGGCGCATACAGGACGGGATGTGGTGGGAGTCAGCATTCTGCAATGGGGTTGCGTGCAGACCAGAGATAAAAGATACCAAATGCATGGAAATCTCCCGTGACTGGTTAATAGGGTGATAGACCCGTGATCCATCGAGATGTCTTATTTAAGGGGAACGTGTGGGCGATCTTGGTTGTTATGGCCCTGAGGTAAGAACCAGATGCCGGATACAGCTCAAGTATAGCTACCCCCACGAGTTATGGGCCCGGAGCGAGGAGAGTAGCACTCTTGTGCGGGATATTGATTTCACGGAGGATGGTGAACAAGGGATTCCTAAGTGAGGGGGGGCATCCGTGGTGAGGAGGATTATTTAATGAATATGTGCTATGTCCGATGAACGACTTAATGCACTATGGACGACTGGCATGGATTGGTTCGGTTGATATTCATGGGGAGGACAAGTTAAGCTTGAAGAGGTCGTGCTATGTATTATTGTTGGAGCTTGTATTAGGATACTTGCTTGTAAGCATGTTGTCTGGGATGTTAAGTTGATATGTAATAATATGTGTTATGTACAGTTAAGCATATATAGTACTATATATTATACATGCTGGCTAGCAGTAATGCACGAATTACATAGTAATATTGTGAGTAGGTTGGTGTTAGGGTTATTTTATGAAGTTTATGCAACATAAGAATGCAGAAAGTAGTTTAAGTTAGAATGCCAGCTTTGGGTGTTGGTGGTGGAGTTAGGTACTTTCTTTCTGATTGCCCTAGGAAGAGTGTTCATTTCTGGTTTACAAGACCAGTGTATTAGTTTATACTACGAGGGCAAGTTCATTTGAGTAGGTTGTTTTCGATTAGGGAGGCCAGTGGTATTAGAATTAGAATTGTGATGAAGTATATTA
The DNA here is from genome assembly GCF_049350105.2 of Macaca mulatta. NCBI lineage: Eukaryota > Metazoa > Chordata > Mammalia > Primates > Cercopithecidae > Macaca > Macaca mulatta. The sequence continues at coordinate 127,963,086 of NC_133414.1, forward strand.
TGGATGCTACTTGGCCGATAGTGGTAAGGGGTTGGGTTACTGGTTCGCTTCCAATTCAGGTAAGGGTTAATAGGACTGTTATTAGGAGTCAGAATAGAAATTGGCTGAGTGGGCGGAATATTATGCTTTGTTGTTTGGATTTGTGAAGTATGGGGATGGCTGCTAGGATGAAGATCGATAGGAAGAGTGCTAGTACGCCTCCCAGTTTGTTGGGGATGGATCGTAGGATTGTGTATGCAAATAGGAAGTACCATTCTGGCTTGATATGCGGGGGAGTATTTAGTGGGTCGGCTGGAATGTAGTTGTCTGGGTCGTTTAGGAGGTTGGGTGAGAGTAGTGTTAGTGTCGCTAGGATAAAGAGAAGGAGGACTAGGCCTAGGATGTCTTTGGTTGTGTAGTAGGGGTGGAAGACGATTTTGTCCGAGTCGGAGGAGATTCCGCAAGGGTTGTTTGATCCTGTTTCATGTAGGAATAGTAGGTGTACGGTTGTGAGGGCGATGATAATGAAGGGTAGAATAAAGTGTAAGGTGAAGAATCGTGTGAGAGTGGGGCTGTCGATGGCGTATCCTCCTCAGATTCATTGGACTAGATTGGTTCCGATATACGGGATTGCTGATAGTAGGTTTGTGATTACTGTTGCCCCCCAGAATGACATTTGGCCTCATGGGAGAACATAACCTATGAAAGCTGTTGTTATGGTTATAAGAAGGAGTATAATGCCAATGTTTCAGGTTTCTAGGAGGAGGTATGAGCCGTAGTAAAGGCCTCGACCGATGTGTAGGAAAAGGCAGATAAAGAGTATAGAGGCACTATTGGCGTGGAGGTAGCGAGTGATTCAGCCGTATTTTACATCTCGGGTGATATGTGCAATTGAGGAGAAGGCGGAGGAGGTGTCTGGTGAGTAGTGTATTGCTAGGAGTAGGCCTGTGATGATTTGTAAAATTAGGCAGGCTGCAAGAAGTGAGCCAAAGTTTCATCACATGGAGAGGTTGGGTGGGGTGGGTAAATCAATGAAGGAGCGATTAATTATTTTTATGATTGGGTTGGATTTGCGTATTGGAATCATTGGTGCTTTTATAGTTGAAGTACAACGATGGTTTTTCGTACCATTAGTTATGGTTGGAGTCCATGTGAAAGCGATGACGTATATTTTGTTTGCATTGAGTGTTTTATTAGTTATGGGGTTTGTGGGGTTTTCTTCTAAGCCTTCTCCTATTTACGGGGGTCTGGCGTTAATTGTTAGTGGTGTAATTGGTTGTGTGATTGTTTTAAGTTGTGGGGGGGCTTATATGGGTTTAATGATGTTTTTAGTTTATCTGGGGGGTATGATGGTTGTTTTTGGTTATACTACTGCAATGGCTATTGAAGAGTATCCTGAGACATGGGGTTCTGGATTTGAGGTTTTAGGGGGTCTTTTAGTAGGGTTGATAATGGAGGTGATATTAGTTTTATGGGTTTTAAGTTTGGATGAGGCGGTAGTAGTGGTGGTTAGTTTTAGTGATACTGGTGACTGGGTAATTTTTGAGGGGGAAGGGTCAGGATTGATTCGAGGTGATTCTATTGGTGCGGGTGCCTTATATGATTATGGGCGTTGATTAGTGGTAGTTGCTGGTTGAACACTATTTGTTGGTGTGTATGTTGTGATTGAGATTGTTCGGGGTAATAGGTTATATCATTAGAATTAGGGCTAGGGTAAGGGGGATGAGGAAAGAAAGGGAATAGAGTTTGATTATGCCTTTTTGGGTGGTTACAGTTATGGAGGCAGTGATGTGTGCTTGTGAGATTATTTTAGGTATAGATTTTTCTAGTCATGTCGAGTCTAATAGGAGAAGGGCTAAATTTTGGCTTACAGGACAAACTCAGCCTCCTTCTGTAGTTAAAAAGAGTGGATGGGTTCTGAGTCTCAGAATGACTAGAACCAAGGTATCTGGATCTCTCAAGCAGGGAGCGAGAGATCCAGAGACCTTGGTTCTAGTCCCTGCTCATATTACCCCTCCTTCATATTTATTGTAACATGTTGTACAAACCTAACCAGAAAAAGAAAATAATATAATTCACCAGCAGGCAGTACTGCACAATTCTGCCACCCAGAGCCCTCAAAAGGCAGACAGAGGGGAACTCCTTAGATCCAAAAAGGAAAATTCAGTGACTTGAGAAAATATATAAAAGGTTAAGAGTGGGTAAGTGGCCCTGCAAATTCCTTCTAGTCACAGAAACATTTTTCTGGGGGTCACCTCATAGGGCCAGTGGTCCCTCAGCAAATCCAAAAGTGTGGTCAAATTTTGATCAAAACTTCATGTTATACTGATAGCTGGTTTAATCTCGGGTCCTGCCATAGACTATTTAATGGCGTCATAGTATCTACCAAAGGCATTTTTGAGTGTGGATGTCCCCTTACTCTTAATGAAAGTCCTGGTGGAGGAGCAAGTGCCAGCAGTAGAAATGTAATTCTATAAAAGGTAAATGTTGATTACAATTATATTAACTCCTTAAGGCCACAGTGATCATTCTCTAAGAGCTTGTAGGGAAAAAGTTAATGGCCCTCTGAAAAGAGAGTAATTTATCTCCTTTTATCCACTTTATAATTTGTAAGTGAGCATAGCCCATGCAAGTTGAGCAGGCTTCTCTCCCTGATGGGTGGCATATCCAAAGCTTTCATGCAGGTAAAAGCACTGGAGTAAACCTGAGAGAGCTCATCTTCTTCCTTAGGAGCTGGGACTGAAGCTGGTCCACAGGACTTCAGGGAGGTGGTTTGAGGAATCCTACATGGTCCCTGGGATCATCATTTAGAAGCCTTGAGGGAATAAATGGATTCTTGTTCTCTAAACCTGCTGTCTGATATAATTTGAATGGAGCCTTGAAGCCCCTAAAAGTCTGGATGCAGTGACCATACATTCAGTTCCATTTATTCAACAAGCCAGGCAAGGATCATCAAATCAATAACATGACTGTGCCATCTGCCTTCCCTTTGCTCACCATCACAATGAAAAATGACTCCTTAAGTGTTCTGCGAGGCAATTAACTCTGAAGGAAGAGCTGTAATGGAGAGAGGCTGAGTTACATTTGTATTCAAAACTTTACTGGTAAAATGGAAAGGAAGCTGTTGTCCATATTAATAGATACATAAAATGTATAAATGGGGTAATTTGGTATTACTCTATTTATGCATAATATTATACAACTGCAGAAACACAGAGCTAGGAAGGGCACTGAAATGACATACGGCTCCTCCAACTGTGTGCAGTCACAGCTGGCGACCCTGTCCAGAATCATCTTGGACAGACAGACTGTTTCTAAAGACATTCCCAGAAGTCATGCTGATGACTTCCGGGACTAATTCATTCTGTTATTTAACAGTCTTCACTGCAATTTTATTCCATTTTCTTTTGTTCTCTTTCTTCTTGTTCTCATCTCTCTAGAAATAGAGAACAGCTAATTATACTTCCTATAATAATCCATCATGTGGTAGAAGGCAGTTTTGAAATCACCACCCAGCCTTCAGTTCAGGTTCAATACAGCACTCCCAGTCCTTCCATCTGGGCCTTTAAAGAGCCTGGCTTCTAGCTTGAGTCATCTGGTGACTCTCAGAATGCTCTTCAACCTTCCCAAATATTATCGATTCAAGAGACATGAAGTACAAAGGGACTCTGTCCATTTGTTTGACAGATGAGGAAACTGGGGCTTATCGGAAAAAACCTCCAAAGATATCCTCGGAGTCCACCATCTACTGTATGGAAGAGCCAATCCAAGAGCCCTCTTGGGCTTTCCTCTCCTTGTTTGTTTCTCAGTGCCTAACCTCTCTTTTCAACCAGCTGCCCTGACCTGTTGGCCGCTTCCCCACTTGCAGTTCAGTAGGACTCCTTTGTCCCTGCCTGACCTTTTATGCCATTCTGCATTGTGTATCTATGCCCACAGTTTTTCTTGCACAAAAAAGGGAGCAGTTAGTTTGTTAGTTTCTCTTATGTTTCAAGGTCATATTTGAAGCTTAATCCTGTCCTTTTAAATGCCTTTCTAGTGCCCTGTGACCCATTTGATATTTTCTGAAAATATGATAATTTTAGGGAGATGTTTGATGCCTCACAGTGCTGGATTCCAAAGGGACTTTTAAAATGCCATTTGTTATGAATGCACCATACCTCTGTCCCTTTGCAGGTACCATTGCCTCTGCCTAGATTGTCCTACCCGTCAGCCCCTCTCCAATATACACACCTCCCCTTTTGCACCAAGAGTGTTTCGAATTAAAAGGTCACCTCTTCATGAAACTTGTCCCTATGTCTACCCATCCTCTGTCCTCTGCTTTGTTTTTTTTTTTTTTCATTTACTGTTATAAAATTTTTCTTACACTGTCTCCTTCCCACCCAGGTGAGCTAAGGGCAGGGATGTTTCCCGTATTATATCTGTAGGGGCTAAATGGTGCCTACAACATAGCAAAAGGCCAGTAGATTTGCTTAATTATTTCCTCCACTTCTCTTACTCACCTGTACATATTGGTGCTACCTTCCCAGAGTCCAACTCTTAAGCTAGCTGTAAATTCACACTTTCTACTGCCCTTTGTCATGTACCTTGCTATAAATTAATTACAAATGCTTCTCAGGTTTTAAAAATGATAAACCACCCTAATCTCTGGCCTGAAATTTGGTTTATGAAATAGAAATGAAAACTTTGTTGAGGTTAAATCAGTTCCTTACTACTAACTAGGCCTGTTGTCTCAGCCCCATCCTTGTGACCTATTTGTCTCAAGTCTTAGTAGTCATTTTGCAATACATGATTTTTTCTATGTTTAACAAATATCTTTCAGTCTTTTGTTATTTTTTTCCAGATATAAAAATACCACTTTGATACTCTGGTCGTTCATAAGATCATTGTTTGATCATTTTTAACACCATTCTTTTTCTTTTTCTCAAAAATGAGGCCAGGCGCAGTAGCTCACACCTGTAATCCCAGTGCTTTGGGAGGCCAAGATATGAGGATGGCTTGAGGCCAGGAGTTTGAAACAAACCCAGGCAACATAGTGAGACACCCATCTATACAAAAATTAGAAAAGAAAAAAAATAATGTTTCATAGATTATTTATTATCAGTGCTTTAAGCAGGATCAGAGCTCCTACCACTTTTCTTGACGGCCTAGGTATGAGTCACCAGACTGTGCTTCTGCTGGTTGGATCATCCATTTATAGTTTCTGCTGATTCTTGCTAGGCTATCTGGCTCCTGTATCCTTTGTTGTGGATTTTTAGATCACAGTTGTTCTTTAAGACTGAAAATTTTCAAGCACTTTGAAAGTCTCTTTTAAGCATTATTTGTTATTAGTATTTTCTGTTACATATAAAAACAAGCCAAATTTTTAAACCTATTGCCTATTGCATTACAGGTTATATTCAATTTCCCTTTATGTTTCCAGTGGATCACTTCAGTTCTCTCATTATTGCTTTTCACCTTCCCTGATGCTTCAGAATCATCGTGTTTTGCTCGGCTTCTTAGGTGACTTATAGTCTTGTTAGAATACTCCTAAGTTCCATTTTAACTCTTTGTGCTGCTCTTGCCTGTCCAGTTGAACTTTCCCTCAGCCAGCTTTTTTCATCTGCGTTAAAAGCATTTCTCAGAAATGCAAATTAAAACACTACTGAAAGATTATTTCTTACCCATTATGTTGGTGAAATTTAAAAAGTGTGGCAACCTAGTGCTGGCAAGAATGCAAACTGGCACAGCAACGCTGCTGGAGAGGAATTTGACAAAACCTAACACAGCCTCACTTGTACTCTTTTGACCCAGCAGTCCCACTTCTAGGAATTTACCCTAAAATACATCTCCAGCAATATGAAACTACATATGCATGAGTTATTTATTTTAGTACTTTTTTGTAATCACAAAATGTTGGAAATAACCTGAATGACCATACATAGAGAAGCAGTAAAATGAAGTTGGTGCATGCATAAATGAAATACACTGTATCTGTATGAAAGAATGAGGAAGACCTTGAGACACTCATATGAAATTATTTCCAAAATGTATTAAGTGAGAAAAGTAAAGTGCATACAGATATCTAGAGTGTCTGTCCTTAATGTAAGAAATAGGGACTATAAGGAAATCTACAAATGTCTACTCATTTTGCAAAAGATGTATAGAAAGATAAGTTGGAAACCAACAAGACTGGTTACCTACAGGAAATAAAGCGAGATGGGGTATAAAAATTGAGCCATGAAAGGGGGAGTTGGAGGGACCCTTCTTTGAGTACACCTTTGTATATAACTCTGACCCTTTAAAAAACCTGACCTTTCACCTACCCAATCAGTTAGGATGTGGGAGAACCCAAATTAAATACAAACTGTAAAAAATGAACCTAAATGGATTCAAATGAATAAATAACTATGCTGGGGGTATAGAGAAGAAAAGAGCAACCTAAGTATCTTTAGAAAATGATTATTTTGACTATATACTGTAACATTAAAGGCAACCAAAAATATATATATGAATGTACGATAGTTGTATATTCGCTTCTACAAACAGGAGCATGGACCAGCAATTCTGATATTATTTAATGTCCATGCTAGGATTGAACAAAATAAATATTTTCTGGATGATGAGAGCTAGTTTTCTCACTGTCAGAGAAAAATGATACATATGAGGAAAGTGAGAAGACTAGAATGAACCCTGAGGCATTGGGTTGGAATTAGAGGGATCAGCATGAGTTTATTCACATATAGGTGGATGCACACAGAAATACAGATGTATGCATATGTGCTGGTATACAATTGTATGTTTCTTAATGCTGCCTGCTGAGAGGTCCTAGAAGCAATGATATCTCAGTTGCAATAAATGTACTTAGCACTCATCTCTTGGTTTCATAACACCATTCTCCAATAAAATGAACCAGGATTTTTGAGTATATGGTCGATTCCAGGGCTAAGAAGGGCCAACACAAGATAAGCTTGGAATATCTAATGGTTCCAGAAAATAAGTACTCAAAAAATTATGAAGACATGTTAAAAGGACTTAGGAGCCAACCTGAAGGAGCAGCTAATGGCCAAAGTTGGAACAACTTGAACAAAATAAATAAGTATAGTATTGGATTAGTACTCAATAAATGTAAGATCCATGAGTCCACACTGAAAGATTGAATAGATAAGAATAGATAGTTCGAGACCAGCCTGGTCAGTATGATAAAAACCTGTCTCTACAAAAAATACAAAAATTAGCCAGCCATGGTGGTGTGTGCCTATAGTTCCAGCTATTCAGGAGGCTGAGGTGGGAGGATCACTTGATCCCAAGAGATTGAGGCTGCAGTAAGCTGAGACTGCACCACTGCACTCCAGCCTCAGAGCCTTGGTAACAGAGTGAGGCCCAGTTTCACAAGGAAAAAAAAAAAAAAAGAAGAAGTGGGAGAGAAGAGAGCAGTACTTTCTTATAGTAGAATTCTAATTAATGGATGTGGAAGTAAGGGAAATAGAAAAATCGCCATTAGACAAATACCACAGTAGTAATTGTTAAAGGCAAGAACCACTGATGAAATCTAAAGTTAATAGGGCAAAATATGTTGTAAAACAACACATTTGTATAGTCAGAGTATCTTCCCACAAGACATTTATTGATTACAAAGGGGAAAGCAGTAAATTTGTAATAACCCCAGCAGACACAACTTATCCAAGTGATCAAGGTCAATATAACTAGTAATAAAACATAGAGAAATCATATGCCCCCTGATATACTGCATGGAGAAGAGTAAAATATCACTTCTGTGGTATTCTTGTTAAATGTGTAACACCAATGTAATCATAAGAAAAGACCAGATGAATCCAAATTGAGGGACAGTTTACAAAACAAAACCACCAAAACTCTTCAAAAGTGCTAAGGTCATAAAAGACAAAGAAAGACTGAGGAAATAGCACATTAGAGTCTAATAACATGTACATGCAATGAAATCCTGAATTAAATCCTGGACCAAAAATGAGACATAACTGAGAAAACTGGTAAAATTCAAATAGGGTTTGTTAATTATTCAATAATAGTATATCAATGTTGATTTTCTGATTTTGATCATTGTACTCTGGTTATGTAAAATGTTTTTGTTTGGGGAAGCTGAATGAAGAGCAAATGAGATCTCTGTACTCATTTGCAGTGTTCCTGTATGTCTAAATTTATCTCAAAGTAAAAAGTTAATAGAAGTATTTTGTCAGGACTCTTTTATAAGTTGGTCATATTCCAAAGTTCAATCTATAGTTTACAGGCTCTATTTTTTCATAGAAATCATATTTATTTCATTGTATGGTTCCTGGGCCAGCCTCAAAAGCTTACTTAACCTACAATTTTTATATATGTATGTGTATCTCTATTTATTAAGTAGTCTCACTGTACTCTTAAACATAACGTAGTATAGCCATGTTCCCATTATAGAAAAATACCCCTATCTTACAGGTAAAGAAATTAGGTTACAGAAAGGTTTCTTTACTTGCCCCACATTTTTTATTTTAAGATTTTAGAGCAAGCGGGTTGCAGACCTGATTTTAGAGCCAGGTCTGTGTGATGCCGTATGCTGAGTTTCCATACTGAAGCATATGAGGCTTCGTCTGCTAGGCCACTCACTCACATATTAGCCGCTGAAAATGGGCAAATCTTATGGACGCTTCTGTGCTGTCCTCTGGAATCTTTCCCTTGATTCTTTTTCTTTTCCTGGATTGTTGAACAAAATGTTCATCTTTATTTTGTTTATGAGAATTGCCTTATTTTTAAAGTATTGACTTTTAAATAGTTTGTGGATTTTTTTCTCTAATTCTGCCTACCATTTTAAAACCATATTTTATAGATAAATCAAAAAGTATAGAACTCCTAATGCAACATTTGGAGCAAAGTTAATAAAATTATAAAACAAGATGATATATATTTACTAAATTACACTGTGCTTATAATGTGCTACCATATTTTTGTTAAAATTTTCTAAATGCTTTGGATAATTAAGCATCTCAAGACTATAATATTAGAGTAAGAAGCTCTTTCCTATTAAAACATTCATAAATTATGTTGACATGAACATGGTGTTCTGAACAATTATAAGGAGAGGGGCTCCTAATGCAAATGTCACTCCTATTATGACTTTTTCTGAACTTAGAAAATATATTCAAGTAGTCTATGAAACTGTCCAAAAGATACACACAAACCAAAATGAAAACAAACAAAAACCACCATTTATCACGTATTTACTGTTGTCAGTCACTATCATACGCATATTCTTATGTTTTCTCATTTAATCTTGGAGTAACTCTGTATACTGCTGTGTGTATTTTACAAATTAGCAAAATCAAAGGTCAAAAACCTACCAGTAGTTAGAGAGCTCATAACTGACAGGCCCAAGATATGAACCTAGTTTTTGTGTCTACTCTACAGTTTATGCCTTTAATCCTTGTACAGTACTCTAGTGTTTCCTGACAGGAAAGCATTAAATACAGCATAGAAAACTAAGAAGGAAAAATGGCACCAACATGACATATGTTAAGCTTACATTTAATCTGCTGTTTTATGGGTTTTTTTTTTTTTTTTTTACGTAGCAAAAAGAAAAGCTACCAGGGATTTTAAAGAGTAATTCAAAGATCAAACATGATTTTATCTTTTGTCCCAGAGCACTTCAGATTCAAACCCAAGGCTTCACTGCTGCTGATGCTTATCCGCCTCTGAGTCTCGTAATTGGTAAATTTACATCATGTGTGTCACCAGCAGCTTAAGAAGGGAACAGAAATTCCTGGGAATTTCAGTCTTGCTCAGACTAATTGGTCCAATTGATAAAATGCTAATGAGAAAATAAATTCAAACCTTTACCATAATAAATCTGAATTCTGATCAGTAGAGATGAATGTAACTGCCTTTCTGAAATTCTTATTTTTCACAGAGTAAAAAAACATATTTTTTCTTTAAAAAATAAAACCATATTTGTCCTTTAAGAAAGTATTAATGTTAAACTGGTAATGTAAGAATTACCTAGAACTTTTAATTGAAAATATTAACTGTTTTATACAATTAAATTCAATTTTTGCATTTCTTTTTTTAGAGCAATAGAATTCCATGCTGTCACTGTGGGCTTTAATGTCATCTTGATAACACATCTAGGAATACCAAGCAACTAACTGCTTAAGCATTAATGTCTTTTCTATGTCATATAATAAGTGGAAGTTTCCATTTACTTATACCATCTTCAGTAGAAAAGAATGGTACAAGCCAAGGTCAAAGTCTCCTTACTGGAAGCAGCAGCCTGGCAGGCTGCTTAGGGTTCCTCGGATGCTTTTTCCTCTCACTGAAGGGGTCCTCTTTCCTCTCTTCCAAGTTCAGTGTCATTAGCATAACAGGATCAGACAACTAGAGTTCATCTTGTTCAGCCCGCTGTCTTGCGCCACTTCCATCTTGTATTTTTTAACATAGCCACAGACTGAGAATACACAGTTTCTCACAGTAATAATTCCACATCTTAATTTCCTTTTAGTATTTGGAATGTGACCACCGTGTGAATTTCTTTTTTTAATTTTTTGAGACAAAGTCTCACTCTGTCACCCAGGCTGGAGTGCAATGGCACGATCTTGACTCACTGCAACCTCCACCTCCCGGTTCAAGTGATTTTCCTGCCTCAGCCTTTCAAGTAGCTGGGATCACAGACGTGCCACTACTCCCAGCTATTTATTTATTTATTTATTTTTATTATTATTATTTTTTTTTTTTTTGTATTCTAGTAGTGATGGGGTTTCGTCATGTTATCCACCCTCTCAAGCTATCCACCCTCCTCAGCCTCCCAAAGTGCTGGGATTACAGGCTTGAGCCACCGTGCCCAGACCATCATGTGACTTTTATACAAACATAGAGCTTATACATTGAATTGGTTGCTGCCCTGTTCAAGACTGTTACCTTGGAAGTTTAAATGTACATATTCTAGTGATACGCACCTTAGTATTTTAGGTACAGAGAAGACTCTGGGACTTACAACTTATTTTAGCTCCTGTGCCTTCTCTTTCATCTTCTTCCAAAATTTCTTACATTAGCATCTATTATTGCCGTCTTCATTTATTCCCTAGCCCATTGTAATCTGACTTCAGCACTCACTTCTCTATTAAAACTCTCACCAATGAGGTTACCCGTGACCTCCATGTCTCTTAATAGGGACAATTGGGTGCACTCTCATTTTCTCCAGCCCACTCATTACACTAAGAGTTATCATCTGCCTCCTTAACTAAACTAGGAGCACCATGGAGATGAGGGCCATCTTTCTTTCTTTATCACAGTATTCTCTATGTCCAGCACACACCTGATATCACCTACCCTCAAGGCTTCACTGAATGAATGAATGAATGAATGAATGAATGCATACTCTCCCCCTCTCATTTTACACATATAGACACAGAAGCCCTAAGGAAGGCATGCACTTCGCCCAGGGTTATACAGATGATTATTAGGAGAACCAGCATGAGACCTCAGGTCTCCTAACTCCCAGGCCAGTGTCAACTGGTTTCATATAATACTGATGTGTGTGCGCAAAAGACGTTTTGGGCCGCGCACGGTGGCTCAAGCCTGTAATCCCAGTACTTTGGGAGGCCGAGGCGGGCGGATCACGACGCCAGGAGATCGAGACCATCCTGGCTAACACGGTGAAACCCCGTCTCTACTAAAAATACAAGAAAATTAGACGGGCGAGGTGGCAGGCGCCTGTAGTCCCAGCTACTCGGGAGGCTGAGGCAGGAGAATGGCGTGAACCCGGGGGGACGGAGCTTGCAGTGAGCCGAGATTGCGCCACTGCACTCTAGCCTGGGGCACAGAGCAAGACTCCGTCTCAAAAAAAAAAAAAAAAAAAAAAAGACGTTTTGACTCCTTTTAAATTGTTTTCAAAGCCCACAGTATATTCTTTTGAATATATTTGGTGGCAAGTCTTTATTCTTTTAATTGGTGGGTTTTATTTTTGGAATTATCCTAAAGCTACCAGGACACACGTGTGTCACAACCTATAAGGCATTACAAACTCTGCAAAGGGGTATTAAAAGAGCTGTCCAGTCTACTTTTAGCCTAAATAATTTAAGACCTCATAGTGGGAGCATTATTAGCCAGAGCAATTTGCATAAAAATATACCATGGGAGGCTTTGACTCTCTTCTCATCTGTAGTAGCCAGGAATCCCCAACATGAGTGGGAAAGAGCCAGGCTTCTTGGGCAGTCAGATGTTTGTCTGTGTGTGTGCCTGTGAGTGCATGCCTGCATGCACAGGTCCTATGGATGGTGGAGGTGGAAGAGGGGCCAGGGGAGTTGGGATATTCCTTGTGGGAAAGGAGGACCCATTTCTCTTCTACTGTTCACTTCCACTCATCTCCCACCACCACACACAAACGTCTGCTAGTCTCCCCCATAGCTCATGGCTATTTATGTTTTATAGATTGATTTTCTGATTATAAAATTAATGTTTTCATTGTTTAAAATTTAGAAAACAGAAACAAAAATCTTACAACCCTGAGATAACCAATAAAACACATATTTTATTCAGGACTTTAGACATTTTTGGATTTCTTTTTACATAAGTGCCATCATTTTTTAATGAAGTTCTGTATTCTGCATTTTTGCTGAATGTTATAAAATGAGTATTTCTCCATGTCATTAAAAATTCTTCAGAAACATAATTTTAATGACTGCATATTGCATTTTATGGATGTATCATAAACTTCTTAATTATTCTCCTCTTCTTGGCTATTTATGTTGTTCCCAGACTTTTTTTTTTTTTTTTTTTTTTTTGGTGTTATAAATAACACTGTGAAAAAGATTTCTGGGTAAAACTTTTGTCCACATCTCTGATTATTTCCTTGGGCAACATACTTGTTCGGAAGCTAGTATGTATGAACCATATTAGGTTTATCAATACATATTGCTAAATTGCTTTTCTGGAAAATTTTACCAAGTGTTTTCAGCCAACTGAGGTATTTTGAATGTCACAAAAACCACTATAGTAAATTGTGGTAATTGGCCATACTCTCTCCCTAAAGAAAATGGCAGTGGGACATAGAAAGGCAGTCAGATTTTCCAAATCAAGGGGTTGATCACAATTGACTAGCTATTGGCTCCTGCCTTTGGCAAACCAGAAGGCTGGCAGAGGCCTAATAGAGGAAGAGTCTAGCAGAAATCATCTGAAATTAAGACAAGGCCATCCTTTTGCATATGAAGGACCAGGTAGCAAACGGTACCAATATATAGCCAGTGCTTTTGGAATATGCAGTTCATTATTTGATGCATAACCTGCATCCTAAGAGCATTTGAGGTAAGCACTGCTTATCTGGGACCCAGCTGTTCCTGAAGGACTAACCCCTGAACTCCCCAGCCTGCATGACTAAGTAACCAGATTCCAAAGCAGAGATTATTATCCTCATATTCAGTGTGACCTAACCAATCCATCTTGACATTATTTCTGATAATATCATGGATATTTTTATACATCAATCAAGCTTTTATGAAAAGCAGGAAAACATTAAAATGGCTAAGAGCATAGACTCTGGAGCCAAGCTGTCTGAGATTTAATTCCTAGCTCTACAATTTAGTAGCTGTGTGATCTTAGGCAGGTTACTTAATCTATCTGTGCCTTAGTTTTCTCATCCATAAATTGAAGATAATAATAGTTCTTTTCTTTGTAGTTGTCATGAAGAATAAGTGAGTTAAAACATATAAAGTTCTAGGAACAATATCAGGCCCATAGTAAATGCTATATACAAATTTCCTACTATTATTATTTCAAGTTGCTAAGAATTAACTTCAGCAGAGAAACTAACATTGGATAATACAAATATTTTAAAGCTATTGCTTGAGCTTTGGGAATAAAAGGAATGCTTTTCTTCAACTAGGATCTCAATTATATTTCAGTTCTGTCCTTTAAAAGTTTTTTTTTTTTTTATGATGACTGTAGTTAGTAAACTTTTGAATCTCTCAGACATATTTGAAAGCAGTGTCTTATTCTGGGGACAAGGACCATTAGCATTACCACCCATCTGAAAGTAAAATGCCTTTACACTAAGGCATTTTTCCCATAATCTTACAACCCAGATGTGACAATGACAACAAAAGGCATATTTCCTTTTAGAACTTTTTTTTTGGGGGGCCATAGCCTTTCTCTTGGATTCATCTGGATAAATCTCACTAATAGGTTGAGGCTATCAGAGTGCGTCTAGAATTTGACAGTACCAGTCCTAAAAAGGCCTGTTCAGATTATATATATATATGACTTTTGACAATGAACCATCTGAAATCTAATTCCACTGAATGATCCAGATAAATAAATAAGCTAAATGAAAAGCATCCAAGGAAAGGAACTACTCAAAGAAGCAGGAACTGCTTGACCAGCAGAAATTGGACCATGAACATGAGGGTCTATAAACTCTGGGCTATCATGGATAATTGAAAGTCATAGTTTTCCAAAGGGCTTAATTGAATATTTGAAAATTTGTATGAAAATAAACTGAGTCAACTAAATAAGAATAAACACAGCTAAACTAAACAATATAAATCTTCAAAAGAAGAACCCTAATTAAAAAGATAGATTGCACTTCCTGGACTTTGCCATTCTGGTTGTTTTCAATATTATGCCATTGGGAAAATACAACTGTTTCTAATCAAATAATTTAAACTCCCATGCTGTGGCTTAAGTGTGTGTTCTCCCATTTTTCTCTTGCTACTTGTTTTGGGGATGAAGCAGTGCAAATTATTCAGACACCAATCAGATTTATCATCCTGTGCCTTTTGATGACATCCATCTGTTTATCTAAGAAGCCATTAAAGACTTATTGAGTTACAGTGCTATGAAGAAAATTGGGTTATCATCTATGGTTAAATCCAATTCTTGCATCTGCCATCTTTTCAGCTTCTGTGGTATATTCTGAAATTACCCGGACTTGCAGACCTGCACTACAAGAATACATTTGCTTCCTAGCACTTCTATGTCATTTCTAGAGAATTTCTAATGTATGCACAATTTGTGGTTCAGGAAAATGTTGACAGAAAGATGTCAGTGCTTTCTGTTGTTAAAAGTTCAAAAGCCTAATAGGGACTATGTCAGCTTAAAGTCTTATTCAAAAGTGGGTACTGTCCAATTTCAACGTTTGTGTTTGGATTAGCCTATTCAAAGAAAAATTTGACTCTAGGTCACAAAGGTAGACTTGTGTTAATCAGAAAATAAAGATAAATTAATATCAAGTCAAAATTCAAACGGACAAAAAAAGTGAGAGCTCATCACAAACGGTGTTAAATAAATACCAGCAGGTAAACTGATAAGACACAAAGGATCCAATCTTGCTAGGGAATGACTAGGTAGAAGTCCAGTGCTTATCTCACAAGTCAAGCAGCTTAAGCAAGGCTAAAAGTCATGTTTTCTGAGCTGGCTGAAGAAGCAGTGGACTGTGTGGAGAAAACTAATTGAAATAAAGTGAATATTTGCAGTTTCCGGGAGATACTGTTATATCCTGACTGCAGGAGCCCCAGAGAAAGAGCAACTGTAAATCAGGCAGATGCTTCAGTTTGCCAATTTTTCTAGCATTTGTCAGAGAAATAATGAAGAACCCATCAGGAAAACATTTCCTTGATTTGTTTATGTAAATCAGGCCAGAATTCTGGGAAACCCAGGTTTTCTGGGAATCTTCAAGAATTACAGCATAGCTGCTCCTTGTGAAATTCTAGCTGTACACACTATTTATTGAGCATTTAAGAAGATCTTTCCGATCATATTTCACAGTTTCCTTTCTTTGTTTTCCTCATAGTATTTATAAGTACCCTGAAATGGGAGACAATAGCCACGCGGTAGCTAAGCATAATCAATTAAGATCTACATGCCAGATATGGCCGGTTTCAGAAAGATATTCATTTGTCTGTCTGCCTGTTTGCTTCCTGTGACCTTCATATAACTTCTACCTGTACTGTCAGCAAAGATGCTGTTTTTGTGTCACTGGTGATGCCACAATGAAAGAAAAATATTGCCAAGGCAAGGATGACAAGGAACCAGGACCTAGACCCTAAAGTAGCAAACATTGCGGGGAAGTGTCTCCTGGGAGTACTCTCACAACCTACTAAATTCATCCAAAAGTAAATTTTGCTAGGATTGAAAAATATCAACCTCTTGTTCAGAGTGAGAAGCTATATACTGTATGATTTTAAAAGTTGTGCCTTTTGATCTTTACCACCCTAGTCAACCACAAAATACTTGCTCTAACTTGCTGAAATTCTATGATTAACAATTTATTTATTTGTCTTAAGCTTTTAACCTTTTAACATATAGGTATATAGTTTATCTAACCCTTTCTTTAAGGTGATTTCTGGTTTCAGAAAGGGAGGAGTGAGGTCCCTTTGGACCAGAAGGAGAAGATACCTCATTTCTCCAAAGCTTTGGTCTGTGGTTTACTGTATTGATTGTCTATTTAGATTAGCATTTGGATTTTCAGTCAAAACGGCAGAGGGAAATATATTGACCACTTTTCAGTCATGTATTCAAAGACCAGTGAGACTGAGACAATACCTATGGACTCTTCTCTAATATTTTATTGAATGACTTCATTAATTTTAGTGTTCAGGTAGGAGAAATGATACTGAGAATTCTCGAAGAAGGCTTTCAGTAATTGCATCGATCAGTTAAAGGTGTTGATCCAGATGCAACTAACTGCTGGAATGACTAATGACAAGGTTCTGGATGTACTAGGAATTACTCGAGACAGAAGGTCTGAAAGGATCAAAATTGGTACCCAGAAATGGCACCACCACTCTCCCCTCTTTCACTGTTTCCATCTTCCTATCTCCTCCACAGCTCTTCTTGCTTGTCAACTTGGGGAAAGTCATGGTTGATGCCCTTCTGACAGCCTGCTGGAGAAGATCTGTTGCCTTTTCTGGCAGTCAGTGATGTCTTCTGCCACAACTGGGCTTTCTTAGAAAGCAGCGTCCATAGCTGGAGGAGTCTTGAGCTCACTGGGCTGAGTCCTTTCAGCTTGAAGCTGACCTCCCTGATCGCCCTGCCTCTCCATTGCAGTTTCCATTCTCACACTGAGCAATACTAATTGAAGGAGATAGCATCACCTACTGGTAATCAGGTCCCTGCCTTGTCTTAGGTTGCCATCCAATAACAACTTGAGAATTTATAAAATGTTGTTTTTCTTTACAGGTGTTTCTTGAGTTTG